>NW_026127858.1:0-15939 GCF_022985175.1 Labeo rohita | reverse complement strand
CGAGACTTTGTCAGAACGTCCCCACGGGAGCTCTACCTTTTGGCCAAGTTTCAGCTCTCTAGGCCTTACGGTTTGGTCTGCACGATCAGTTTTAGCGGAAAATAATAATAATAATAATAATAATAATAATAATAATAATAAAAAAATCCTTACAATTACAATAGGGTTTCAGTGCTACGCACTCGAACCCCTAATAATAAAAAAATCCTAACAATTACAATAGGGTTTCAATTTTAAAAATCCTTACAATAACAATAGGGTTTCAGTGCTACGCACTCGAACCCCTAATAAAAAAAATCCTAACAATTACAATAGGGTTTCAGCGCTACGCGCTCGAACCCCTAATAATAATAATAAAAAAAACCCTAACAATTACAATAGGGTTTCAGCGCTACGCGCTCGAACCCCTAATAAGTACATACATACATGAGTAAATATATAAAAATAAAATAAAAATAAAAAGTGTTGTTTTTTGTTGTTGTTGTTTTACTTTTTTTTTTTTTTTTTTCAATTGTCACTACTGTAATAAGAATTTGGTAATAATTTTCTTTTATTTATTTTTTTGATGTAACGACACATACAACTTAGTGTTACATTGCAAACATTTATTTGCCTCGTTTTATAGCGTGTTATTTGCGTATATAGGAATGCATACGGGAGAAACAAATGCGATTAACTATTATTATTCCTTATGACATTCGTATGCAAGTTCAATGGGCAGAGTGTTTACTCAAGTCACGTAGTGAACTAATAAGAAATGACAACATCAAATACGACTTGGATGTTAATGCAGCAGAATAATCAATGCAATCTGAATTTAACACCTTTATTTTGGCAATTGGCAGCTTTATTCTTAACCCTGTGGAAGTCTCGACAGTTTACGGTTTGCATCCATTTTACACACGAATGAAATTTCTACTTATTACTTTAAATGTCGACAACGCTTCCACGTGGGCTCCTTGGTGCTTGATGTGTGGAACATCGAAAAATATTCAGTAAAAAAACGAAGAAAAGCCGGACGAAATGCGTCTAAAGTCGCTGCACTGCGTATTAATGTGAGAGGCGCGTGCACGCAAGGGGGTAAGATTTTCACGAGGGGTCGGGTTTCGGTACAACACCTGTACTGTGTAAAGTTATGCAGTCACATGCCAAACATACATAAAGAGTCTTGTAAATACAAGAAATTACACTTACATTGTTTCATTGACTCACGATAACAAATGTCCACTTTATAAAAAATTATCACTATTGTCCAGCCTCAGAACACTCTATTCTCTTCTCTTTTCAGTGAGTGATCGCAGGATGATGAGTAACGCGAGTGCTTATTGGCTGTAACTCTTAACAGTGTGTGACAGAAAGACGCTTCCAGATTTCTGTTAAACAGCAGACACTTGTCTTTGCATCATGAGCATGTCAGTTTGTATTTCTCTGTTTCCATGTACTTTTGTGACAGATGAAGTGAAGTCAGTGTTAGTGACAGAGGGAGAATCTGCCACTCTGAACGCTGATATTAAAATACAGAGACATGATCAGATACTGTGGATGTTTAGAAGGTTTTGGCCTGTGACTGATTATAAAAATTCCTTAGGACCTCCAGATGCAGCAGCAGTGGGTGAAACTAAGAGTGATTATGGAGATCCATCCAAATCCCCTCATAACTGTTTTCACACCTTAAAACTGATGCACACTACCACACGCACATCTTATACTTATTTAGAGAAATAAGTATTCTTAGTGACAGTAATGTGTGTATCTCCCTCCAAGCATATGCAGACACAAGTGGTTTCCATAATACTGGTTTATTTGATGGCTTTTTCCCCAAATCCACCATGAAAACTAAGCAAGAAAATACAAAAACACATTAACTTAATACAAACCAAACTTATATAAACAAACTTTAGAAACTTCAAACACAAAATACAAACACAAAGCAAATACAAAGCGAAATAACTCGTTGGCTGCATGCTATATGAAAGAGAAATTGTCTTGAATATTCCTTAATCACCCGTTCAAGTCCTTTGCAGAAACACATCCATTGACGTACGCTCATGCACTACCTTCGTGTTTGCCGCTTGCTTGCTTACAGAAACTGAAAACCTTCTTCTTCTTCTTCTTCTTCTTCTTCTTCTTCTTCTTCTTGTGGGGTTTAATGGCGGTTGGCAAACCAACTTAAAGGTGCATTCCCGCCACATACTGGAAAGGAGTGTGGAGCACTTGATGGTTGGATTAGAGATGCTAATCTACTTACTTTAGTAAGGATGAGGGGAGAGAAAGGAGGGGGTAAAGAAAGACAGAGAGAGAGAAAAAAAATAATTTAACTTGTATGTACGTACACACTTATAACTGAAAACCTTACAGGCAGTTAGCCATTACATACAACCATTGATATTTCAAAATAAAAGTCCCAAACCAAATAACAATCAAGAAATTCACAAATAATAAATTCACTTGTTTTCTTCATTACAAAATAATCTTAGAAAAAAGTAAACTTATATACATAATATACACAATATAACAGCAAACAGTTACAATGTGTACTGCAACATCTTACACAAACTCAGCTGTTAATGGATGAATGCATGCATGACAGTTTGATCTTTTCCCATTATGTTTGGACTTAATGTGTTTGTAAAATTGCCAAATGTATTCTGGTTGTGGTCTGGAAAGTGAAACATGCTTTAGTGACACTTTTCTAACTTTGTGTTTGGACTATGCAAATAAATTCCACAGGAGGAGGAGGAGGGAGGGGGCCTCCCATTAAGGGACCCCCCATAACACCCAAAAAAATATACTTGGGCCGCCCCCTGGTTTTTCAGTAAAAATATAATACTTCAAACATGGGGGGTCCCGGACCTCAAGGGACCCCCCATAAAAATAAACCAAATGTTGCAAAAAATGTGGGATAATAAGGGGAAAGGGTGACATCTAAACCAAATTTAAAAGAGTAAAGCAAATGAGGTAGGAACTGGGAACAGGAGAGATGAAATTGTGTTGACTAGGTTAAGGCTGTGACATTGTGCTCTAAACAAAACATTAAAAATGGTAGGGAAACACCAGTCTGGTCTGTGTGATGACTGTCAGGAAGAAGAATCAGTGGACCGTGTAATTCTGCAATGTAAGAAATACAAGGTAAAAAAGAGAGATGGTGGAAAATAACCTTAAGGAAATAGGGGTGCAGAAAATTACTTTAAAATCATCCCTAAGTATGGTTAGAGAACTGTTAGATTTTTTAAAGGGATGCTGGGCTTTATTAGCTATAGAATATGATGGATAGTTTCTTTTTTATTATTTATAATAATAATAATAATAATAATAATAATAATAATTTGCTCCTATTCCCCCATATCCTCATCTTGTCGTCTAGAGTTAGATTGTAAACCTACTGATGATCCACACTCAGGTGGTGGCGGTAATGCACCAATAAGTTGTATGCCAACCAAGGTTAAAAAAGAAGAAGAAGAAGCAGCTGCGAATACAGAAGGAAGTGTGCCCGGACCGGAAGTGATGACGCGACGGCTGGTTACGCGCGGGATGGAGATTTCGGCGTTGTGTTTTGAGTTTACGGCAGTTGACATAAACTGGTTTGTGACTGGATTGAGATGATTTCTGGGGTAAATGAGGAAGATAAAATGGAATCAGATGATTGGAATTTAGTGGGTAGGAAAGGACAATAAAAGAGAATGAGTGGGGGAAATGAAGTAAGGCTGGCGTATAGCCAATCCAGTAAAAGGGGATTAGAAGAAAACAGCTCAGATGAAGATATTAGGGCTGTCCGTAAAAAGATTGGAAGAGAGCAATATAAAGTAATTCTTAAATTTAGAAAGGAAGATGAACAACCTAAGTCCATTAGCATTGTCTAGAGAGCTGAAGAAAAAGTTAGGAGAAGTGGATACGGCTAAGATTTTGAGAGATGGAAGCCTGTTGATAATATGTAAAACTGAAGAGCAAAAAAACAAAGCTCTAAAAATTTATAATATATGTAAGAAAAAAGTGAACGAAAGGAAGATCTTGGGAGAGAGACGATTGAAACAGGGAGTAATAATGGGTATTCCAGTTGAGGAAGACCTAGAAAGACTCAAACAAAGTATTTCTGGGGGTGAAGTGAGTAGAATAAAAAGGTTGCAAAAACAATGAATGGGGAAAGAATTGACAGTTTGTCAGTTCTTTTGGAGTTTCAGGACTCTGTGCTTCCAGAAAAAGTTAAAATTGGATACATGAGCTTTGTAGTGAGGCCATATATTCCTCCCCCACTCCGCTGTTATAGATGTCAAAGATATGGACATATAGCAGCGGTGTGCAAAGGAAAACAAAGATATCCTAAGTGTGGAGGTGATCATAGATTTGAGAATTGTGAAGAGAATGCACAAGACAAGTGCTGTAATTGTGGTGGGCAACATAGGGTAACATACAGTGAGGTAATGTAAGGAAGAGAGCTGTAGAAATTGAACAAGTGAAAGTTGTAAATAACATAAGCTATGCAGAAGCTATAACGAAAGTGCAAGAGCAAAGGAGAAGTGATGATACTGGCAAAGATATTTCGAGTCAAGTGATTGGGCAAACAGAGGAGAGTGGCACCACACTGACAGTGGATAGACTGATTTTGTTTATTGCATACGTAATTAATTGCACTGACCAAGTTAGCAACCCATTCTCACTCCCGAGGCGTCAAAAACTGCAGAACGGTCAAGCGCCTCTAGCGTCACTATGAAGACGAACTGGGACCTACATTGATTTCAATGGGAAACTTTTGGCGTCAGAACACAGACGCGAAGGAGACGGTGATCGCTATGAAATCACGTTCAGGAAGTCTCATTCAGCACACATCGCGATATTTGCCATCAGTTTACATGTGCCGCAGGTTGGGTGAGTAGTTGTAAATACGCTGTCTTAATGTTTGTTTTAAAATGTATCCTGTCTTCTTTATTAATCAGATTAGCAACGTATGTTTATTCGCGTAATTATATCCGTCTTTGCGTTTTATTGCGTTTAACTAAACGAACACACCTGCTAACTGGAGCTATTAAACTCTATCTGTCACGTGACATGTCATAGACCTTCATCAGTTTTATATTTATAGCAGGTTCAAAGATGGAAGTTGTATTTGTAGTAAAATCATGGTAACCACAACACTTACAACAGTTACAACAGTTGTTGTAAGTTGTACTGTGATATTTTAAGTTAAAACACAGTAAACAGCATACTTACCATGTTTTTACCTCAGTAACTGCAGTTTTACTGTGATATTTGAAGTTAAACACAGTAAACAGCATACTTACCATGTTTTTACCCTAGTAACTGCAGGTGTACTGTCATATTTTAAGTTAAAACACAGTAAACATGACACTTACCATGTTTTTACTACATTAACTGTAGTTGTACTGTGATATTTAAAGTTAAAACAGTGACACTTACCATGTTTTTACCAAAATAACTGTAGTTGTACTGTGATATTTGAAGTTAAAACAGAGTAAACATGACAATTACCATGTTTTTACCACAGTAACTGTAGTTGTACTGTGATATTTGAAGTTAAAACAGAGTAAACAGGACACTTACCATGTTTTTGCCCTGGTAACTGTAGTTGTACTGTGATATTTGAAGTTAAAACAGAGTAAACAGGACACTTACCATGTTTTTGCCACGGTAACTGTAGTTGTACTGTGATATTTGAAGTTAAAAGAGAGTAAACAGGACAATTACCATGTTTTTGACACAGTAACTGTAGTTTTGCTGTGGCAGTTTCAGTAAAAAAGCACAATAACCACAACACTTATTATGCTTTTACTGCAGTATCTTTAGTTTGACTGTGATATGTAATAGCACAGTAATCACCAAACTTACTATGGTTTTACCAATGTAGTGCTTTGATGTGCTTTTTTACGACAGATACCACATTAATCACTACACTTAGTATTCCATGCTTGTAATACCTTTTAATGTAAAGACCAAAAAAAAAAGAGTAAAAATTAAAAAAGTAATAACTAAAAGTTATTTTTTTAACCTCCTGCAGTTCATTCATATCAGTTTAGAACTTAAATATGTTGCTCACAGATCATTATTAACATTCTCTATATAATTGTATTTTCTTTAGATGAAAAGACCTAAAGGAAGCCGTCAGTCCAGTCTTGTTTGTGGAGAGGTCTTCATTTAGAAACAGAGAAGACAGAAAGCTGTGGAGGGAGACATTTGCAGTGGTAGGTCTGTGTTAGTTTTACCCTTTTATCAAACATTCCTGCTGTTATAATTTGTACAGCATATATAACATATATAACATGTTGTTTCTTAAACTTTTGCCTTGTCCAAATACCCACACTTGCAGTTTTGCACCTTGACTAATTATATGACGGATTTCCTGTATTTGGCCCAAGTGTTGAAGTGAACATGAAAACCACAAGTGTGTGTAGAACTTTTCATGACCTGATGGGACACATTATAGTGTGGTAAAAATGTGAGTGTTTACAGAGATTTATTTTTAGTTTCAACTTTGCGCTTTAAAATAAACTTCTAAATATCTGTTCAGTATCTCCCTATAACAGATGTCAATTTAATTTGTGGTGCTTCTAATTAAGTGATAAAAAAGCAGTTGCAAATGATGTACAAAATAAATATACTTCTCTTTGCATAAAACATGCAACACTTTGTTTTACTACCAAATTATTTGTAATATCTAATTAATATAATTATTAATCATTTTTTAACTTACATTGGAAAGGTTTCCGTGACCTCTCACAAGATCTCATGATTTATTCCAAAACATGATGCATGATGGGATACGCTAAGCCTCCTGAGCAGTATTCAAAATGGTGTGGATTTAGTTTGCTTTAAGGGCACTGCAGTTTGGCATCATTAAGACCTGGGACAGTCTTACGCACGCACTTCCTGTCGCATACATGTACTATAAAGTGGCCAAGAGCGCAAGTGTGGGTAATTGGACTGAGTAAAAGTTTTAAAAATGCCCCATTCGTACATCAAAGTCTTAATAATTCAATAATTCAATTGAACATTTGTATGATATTATGTAGACAGTCCTGCAACGTTTACTCTACTGCTCATTGCCTCAGTCCCTGTACAGTCTCATTTGACATTTAGATTCTTAGATTAATTTGTCATAACCAGTTACACTACTGATAACAGTCCTGTTGACATGTAAACATATTTAAAAGAATGTATTAGATATAGATCATATATATATATACTTGATATAATGACTATTAAAAATGGATGCATTTAACATTTAATTGTTTAATTTAACATGTAATTTAATTATTTAATTTAACGTATAATTACGGAGGCTATTTTTACAGTATAAAGAAAAAGAAAACCCACATTAATGTGTAAACCAACAAGTTGCGTTTAATGTAATAGTAACTTCTTCCTTTTCTTTCTTCCAGGATTACTCACAGATTGTGCTGTCCTTCTTTTTCAAGTCTCTACAATATCTAAACAACAGCTCCTTTACGAACCCTCACAAACCTTCCTAAAAACTAAAAGAGCTATTACTGAGTCTTGCCATGATCAGCCCTTCCCAGGTACATTTTTTAATCGACATTTACTCATCAAATGCTCTGGTCTGAATCTTATTTTAAATTAACTTAATTATATTTTTAAGTGTAAGTAGAGAATTTCTTGTTTTACAGAAGAGAAGGAAGACCAAGGAAGTCCTTTGTTCAGGATGAGGAATGAATACGGCCATCTTGCGCCCAAACAAAGAAGACAGAAGAGTGTGCATGTCCACTGGTATGTCTATACTGAAGCAGTGCTGTATTATGTAGTACAGCATTTTATGATGCTCTCTCACAGGACTGTTCATGTCAGCAGTGATTATTCTTTCTAATTTCTATTTTTATTTATTTATTTATTTATTTTCTGGGTACAACTTACAATTATAGCATGTTAGCAAAGTGTGACTGGAACATTTTTTATCTTAAGTTTTTAAAAACCATACCACTGTAACGCCAAGCCAGCAGAGGGAGCCCTCACCCCAGTACTGCTTGCATGCTCCCTCTGCTGCTTCTACTGTCACTTCCTGTTTGGCAGTATATAAGGAGTCTCCATGTGCTCACTTCTTGGCGAAGTATTGCCAGTTCACCTGCCTTACCGAGCGCTTGTTATATTTCTCTGTTGGATTACCTGTTGCTATCTTGCTTTGTTTATGGACTACTAAGTTTACGGATTACCCTTATTGGATTGTTTGCTGTTTCTGGACTGACTTTACGGTATTTGACCCACTGCCTGCTTTATCTCTCTGCTGCCTGGATTACGTTTATGTGTTGTACGTTTTGGACTGCCTTTCTGGTTATTGACCCTCTGCCTGTTCCATCGTGTATGTTTGCTGTTGTTTATAATAAACTTCTGCAATTGGATTCTACACCGCCTCAGCGTCCTCACGTTACAACCACCTGTTTTTTAGCAGTGTTATAAAAGTGGTTTAGTTGATGTAAACAATTTACATTATTTAATTGTTTTGTAAATGTTGTGTGTAATAAATTGTTGATTAATAGTTTATTGGTTTGAAGCAAGGCCTTACACTACACAGACTGCAACACATTTGTGTTTTAAGATGGAAACAAGAGAAATCATGAACTTTGGAGAAAGATTCTAGAAGAAAAAGACACATTTACTGCAGCAATAGATGAATTCTAGAGGCAAATACTCCAGTCTCTGAGAACTGCACATGGCACGTTTGCCTCTGTAACACTTTAAGTCTTGCATAATGAAATTCTTTTTGCAGTATTTTAACCATTTAAATTTGTACAGATGATCTCATCAGCCAAATGAGGGGGTTTGACCAAGTGATGCTCTTGAAAGGAGAGAAAGAAGAGGATGTTGTAAATTGTCTTCAAAGAAAAAGCTTCTCAAAGAGTCTTAAAACCTTAAAGGTATGTGTACAGTACTGCCCTACAAAGGCAAAAGACCTTAACTCACTGGAGTATGAAAATGAGAAAAATGAATTTAAAGTTTTTTTATTTGTCCAGCCAAATTAATTATAGGTAGGACACTGGAAATTTGGCAGTTAGATGTTTTAGCAATGAAAATTATCTACATTGTGAGCTCAAACTTGATTTTTACCCCTATTTCGAAGTTAGCGTACTCTGCCTTTGCATGTGTCTGCAAGAAGTGAGAAGTCACACCATGGCAAAATGCGGCAACTTCCTCTGTGTACCACTACTGGTACTCGTACCACAGTTTACTATGCTCCGTAACGTAAGAGAATGCTAGACATAGCATCGAATGAAATAGCCTAACCTAAAAGAACAACTTGTGAATTGATGTGAATGCCAGCAAGCAGGAATGGCCAGAATGCTTGTGAATTGATTTTATCGGGTTACAAGAAAAAGTAGGATATGGATTTAATTGCAAACTGTTCGTAGCCTACTGATTTTATAATTGATCATGCTACATGCTACGGCATTCGATTCCACACACGTCCAACTAGCAGTGACAGCCTGCTGAATAATCTGCATTATAAAAAGTAAAAAAAAAAAAAAAAATCTTTAAAGATTATTCACATTTACATATTGTTGCCAAAATATCTCTGTACAGTGCGTTATTATATGGAGCTGTCTGGCCGATCGCTATCTATCCAATTCGTTTGTCTAATGCTTCAGTGACAGATCAGATGTATGAAAACGCAGCAGACTTTAATGGACAGTAAAACAAAGGCAAAACACCATATAACTCTGAGTCAGCATTGTAACTTTATACTGATGCGTGGCTAAACAAAGGCAGAATGCTCTAACTCAATTTGAGTGTTCCAAACAAAGTCAAAGAGGGGTAACTGGTGATATAAGGTGCTCTGCCTTGGTTTCTCCAGGGGTTCTTGAAGTTACTGTTAAGACAATTCATTATTTTCTTGGAAAAACAACTAAATTGACTCAAGATACTTATACACATGATAAAGGATGTCTTGAATGTCCCAAAAATATCAATAACTCATTTTTGACCAAAATCGAAGTTAAGGTCTTTTGCCTTTGCAGGGCAGAGTACCTTAAGGGCCATAGTTGCTCACCCAACATCACACAGAACATAAGCTGAGCTGACTGTCCATTAAACAAAACGATCTGAATTGTTTGTGTTTTTTTTGTTTTATTTTGACCAGGTCTGGGAACTGTCTGAAAATGGGATGTCAGGAGTGAGAGATCCTCTGGCTGAAAAAAAACTACACCACATCGGTGCTGGATATCAACCACAAACTGTTTATAGACATGACAGAAGAAGATCATGATGGGGAAATGGATGGAGAAGAGCAAGACACCAGTTTAGATGCGATGATAATGAATCATTATTTTCTCAAACAGTATCAAATGTCTTGTATGTACCACATGATCTGTATCAAAGTTGACTGGAATGGATTGTGTGACTTTAAGGACATTTCATCACTCATTTGTGTGGCATCAGCTGCAGTCAACTGATTAATATATGATGTTAATGTATTTTTAATAATCCATTATTATTTTAATTATTTTAATAATCCATATTTTTCTTAAATCTCATTTGTCTTGATGCTACTTTATCAACTTTATGCTGTATGCTTCAATAAAATGAATATGGTTGTAACGCCAAGCCAGCAGAGGGAGCCCTCACCCTAGGACCGCCTGCATGCTCCCTCTGCTGCTTCTATTGTTACTTCCTGTTTGTCACTATTTAAGGACTCACCATGTGCTCACTTGTTTGCGAAGTATTGCCAGTTTCACCTGCCTTACCAAGCGTTTATAATATTACTCTGTTGGATTACCTGTTGCGACCTTGCTTTGTTTATGGACTCTTGATTTCACGGATTACCCCTGTTGGATTGTTTGCCTGTTTGGACTGTTTTCAAGGTTTGACCCTTTTCTGCCCTTTGACTATCGCTCCCTGGATTCCCCTATTGTTACGGTTGCTTTCATGGACTGTCTGCTTGGTAACTGACCCACTGCCTGTATAAACTCTCTGCTGTTTGGATTACGTTTACGTTTTGGACTGCTTTTCCGGTTATTGACCCCCTGCCTGTTTCATCGTGTATGTTTGCTGTTGTTCATAATAAACTTCTGCAATTGGATTCTACACCGCCTCAGCGCCTTCGTTACAATGGTAAATATTGTGTATTGAATATTTTTGGTAAATACATAATTTTACTAGATCGGCTCATATGTGTATATATGTTTTATACTTGAAAAACTACATATAATTAATAACCTGATTGTTTTTACTTAAGACATAAACATTTTTTATCAGTTAATGATATTGGGGTCAATACGCCAAAAAGTTATTATTGTATATATTTAGTGACAAAAATGCCAATTTTTGGTGAAATAAAGGGAGTTACAAGATGAATTATTTTGCATTACATTACCATATGCTTTATTGCTACAGACACTTAAGGGATAACTGAGAATGTACCAGGAATTATCAACGTGCATCTTGTACTGCATTAAAACCAAGAGCATGAACATTACTGATACCCGGCCTGTGAGGAGCAAGATAAGGGGGTGAGGACAACATATTTACACTGATTTTTGCTAATTATTATTATTATTATTATTATTATATTTATTATTATTATTTTGTGATTTGTACTACTGCATGAATTTGTCCTTGTGTAATAGTAATAGTGAAATATCACAATGTGTATTAATTGTCTTTGATTACCGCTTAACAATTGGGAATAAATAATGGCAAGTTATTGCAGGTTTATCCATTATATTTATTGGTGTTTACCTAAAAAATCTAAGAAATGATCTATTATTATTATTATTATTATTATTATTATTATTATTAAAGCATTTCTTTCAGTTTTTTCTGTTCCATCAGATGGCCTCACAGTGTCCTGTCAAAAGCTATATGAGGCATGATGTAAGAATAGAAAAGGGTGAACTGTGAAAACTGTCAGATGTAAATGTAACTCAACACAGTTTGTTGCGCATGATGAGGTGAACACATGTATGTAGGTTTTACTGCCCTTCTACCCCCAGGGGCCCAGTAGCACCCTCTGGAAGAGCCAAAAAATGCATATTTCAAATGGCTGTAAAGTAGAGTCTGATTAACGTATCAAAGCGAAAATCGGCATGATTACTACTTATGCTATGTTGATTAAATAATGTTGGGCACAGTTTTCAGAAATATATGAAAAGCTGTTATAAAGGCTTTTTAAATATTGCTCACAGTAAAATAGCAAATTTCAGCCTGCCTCTCAAATATGTCATAGAGATTTGCACAATGAACGTCTTTAGATATCCAGTTTTCCATTAAAGATGTTATGTATTTCATTTAATTAATAAAACGTTTTAAACTACATTACCCACAAGCCTCTGTCAGTCTGTCGATGGAACGGGAAAACATGGCGCTGTTATTTGTAGTTCACTGAAGTTATGCTTAGGGTTAGGGTTAGGGTCTCACTAAAGAAGTAATTTCTCTCAACATAGCAATACTTCATTGTTAACTTAAAGTGCATATTCCAGGTTAGCGACCCCAGTGAGTTGATGTATAGAAAAATAATGTAGGAGCTAGATTTTCTTGAAACTATACTTTAAAACACGATATTAAGGCTTTTTGAGTCATTTTTGTGAGAGAATTTTAGTTCCGCATCTGAAAATCGCCAAAACCGGAAGTGACGCCACGAGAGGGAGTGCGGTCAATGTAAACAATAGAAAAACAATGGATCGCAATGATCGTTCAGACGCGGAGGAAATTTTAAATGTTTATTTACACTCGTATGACGGACCACACATACAATTATGAGTCTGCTATGTGTCCAAGAGAGCAGGGACAGGCCAGGATTAGACAGAACAACGGTCAGATGAGACGAATTGAGTTGTGGTGTGAGGAGAACAGGGAAGATACCATTGTTAGGTTATATATAACGTTACACATGTTAGCAAACGATATATAATCAGGCTAAAGCAAAGCTAATATTGCTCATCTACAAGTATTCATACTACTTACCCGTAACAGAAACTAATAATCGTTAATCAAGCGCGTCAAACTCGTTAATATCCAACACTAACGTTACGTGATATAGCGGTTTCTCATCAAAGACAGAGAGGGAGATAAACACGTTTGTGTTTCATTATATTCTTGTGTGAGAAACCCTTACCTTCATGTGTTGTGTCAGTCATGAGTAGACAGTTTACAGAGGAAGAGTGACTTTATAAAGGTTCTGAATGGCCCCATTTTGGTGACAATCAATAAACAATAATCACAATCACAAATTGTCTTACTGTATAAAAACTTGTTTATGAAATTTACGTCACATATATATCAAGCAAATCTGCACTTATGGTTAATTCAATTCAGCTTTATTTATACAGCACTAAATCAAACTCAAAACAACATTGCAACTGTTTATATATATATATATATATATATATATATATATATATATACACATACACACACACATATATAACAAATGTAGATGTACCAAACATATACTACTGAATCAAAAATATACCATCTTAACCCTTAAAAAACATTTAACAATCTTTCAGTGTGGGGATCACACTAATGTGTTGTTAACATGTTAAAATGTGAATGCTGTGCTAGATACACGCCAACAGCTTCATCTTGTTGATCCTCTGGAGGGATCTGGAACAGGGAGCAGGTGTAGAGGAAGACAAGAAAGTGTTGCGTTCTCATAGAGCCTTTCGTGACCTGCAGTATTCTACTATCATTCATTGCTGACCATGCTTTTCCACTTGGCCTCCATCACATCTGCATCTCCATTAGGCGTGAAAGCTGAAGTCCAGAGGTGGTTAATAACAGCTGCTTCAGATCTTCACACACCCCCATGTCTTGCAATGTCTCCCAAAGCCTTATAAACACACCACATGACAATAAATTACCAATTAGTTGTGCAAACAATGTCACTAAGCTGTAACTAGACCTGATGGTTACAATATTAACAAACTGAGGTTAACTTACCAGTTTTGCCTTCTCAAATGGTAACGTTTTTACATGGTTTTATTATATTGCTAATGCTTACAAGCTAGCCGCGGTGCTTTACAACAACTTATACACATCTTGTTGAGTCTCATCATTAAATAATTATGTCCACTGATTTGGTAGTTAATACATGTTATAAGAATACTAATAAATAATAATAATAAAACAAGACTTACGGTGCACAGTTCACGTTTTGTCGAGCTGCATCTCTGACGGATCCGGACGAACCACAGGCTGACGGCGGACCCGATGAAGGCGCTGTGTGCACCAAACGAACCGCACCAGCTCTGAGCTGCTTCGGCCTCCCATGTTGAACTCCATCATATCGCCAGGACAATAATCCTCCGGTGTAAATTGAACGCTACACACCACCGCGTTTTTCAAAGCAAATCCATTAGTAAAGGCACGTCTCTTCAGCTGCACAAACGCACGCAGGCACGGAAAATAGCGCCGTCCTTTTTCTTGTTAGCAAACCTGTGGACTTGATGTCCTGACAGGTTGGAGTTTGTGCAACCTCCAAAAACACAATAATTTACCATGACGATAATCAATTGAAATAAGGAAATAACTACAGAAAACACACTGACTCAAGACCGCTCCTACTGAAAACCAATAGACCACAGCAAATGACTCCCTCTCGTGACGTCATATGACGCAATGTTAAAAAAAAAGCGCTTTTTGAGAACGGTCAAGGAAATCGTCACTTTTTCTTCTAAAATTGTGCCCTTGCGTCTCGTAAAACATTTTCATATCCTGCATTAACGATTCATATGGTATTTTTATACAAGGATATATGTTTATTTGAAAAACATTTTTAACCTGCAATATGCACTTTAATATATTACTAACGTGATAACATCAGCAAAACATACTTTTGTAACATAATGCGCTGTTTAATAAGGGTTGAAAGATAATCCAATCACAGCGAGTCCTGCAGGTGACAAGAGAACTTCACAGCCACTGACATCCCAGCTGCACAGAGGTGTCTCACTTACTTGTCCATTTATGGTCATTTATGACACATTTCTTCCGTTTTTCGGCTGACGGGACAGACTCGGTTAATCATAATTGAATTAGCTACCTATTAGATTGTGTTTTATTAACGTCTACACCTACAGTAATTATTGTTGATAAAAATTGGGCAATATTAATGTGCTGTATCCCATCCCATCCTCTGTTACCAAGCTTGTTTTTGCCACTATGTAGAATAAATAATAAAATAAAGAAATAGAATAAGCAGTTAATTACAAAAACGGATTTAATTATTTAAATTGATTTTTATATATATATATATATATATATATATATATATATATATACACTACTGTTCAAAAGTTTGGGGTCAGTAAGACTTGTAATAGTCTTTAAAGTAGTCTCTTATGCTCATCGAGGCTGCATTTATTTGATTAAAAATATAGAAAAAAAAAACAGTAATTCAAAATGTTTTTACAATATAAAATAGTGTTTTTTTATTTTAACATACTTTAAAATAGAATTTATTCCTGTGATGAAAAGCTGAATTTTTATCAGCTGTTACTCCAGTCTTAAGTGTCACATGATCCTTCAGAAATCATTCTAATATGCGGATTTATTATTAGAATGATCAGTGTTGGATAATATCAACAGTTGTGCTGCCAAATATTTTTTGGAACCTGTAATTTTTTTTTTTCAGGATTCTTTCATGAATAACAAGTTTAAAAAGTACAGTGTTTATTCAAAATATAAATATGTTATAATAATTTAAATTATTTATTATTAACTTTTAATAAATGTTTAATTATTAACTTAATACATCATTGGTGAATAAAAGTATTAATTTCTAAAAAAAAAAAAAAAAAAAAGAAACAATAAAAATGTACTGACCCCAAACTTTTGAACGGTAGTGTATATATGTGTGTGTGTGTGTGTGTGTGTGTGTGTGCCAAACAATACTTTTACAAACCACATGCAAAATCGTACAAACCTTCACAAAATATTTTATTGTCTTCTCTTAAAATAAATAAATAAATAAATAAACTA
>NW_026127857.1:141705-149557 GCF_022985175.1 Labeo rohita | reverse complement strand
AATAAAAATCCTAAGAAAAACAATAGGGCTCTCGCCCCTTTCAGGGCTCGGGCCCTAATAATAATAAAAAATCCTAAGAAAAACAATAGGGCTCTTGCCCTTTCAGGGCTCGTGCCCTAAAAATCCTAAGAAAAACAATAGGGCTCTTGCCCTTTCAGGGCTCGTGCCCTAATAATAATAAAAAATCCTAAGAAAAACAATAGGGCTCTTGCCCTTTCAGGGCTCGTGCCCTAATAATAATAAACGGAGCAATTCCAAGAGGGTCCTCGCACCACCGGTGCTCGGGCCCTAATAATAATAATAATAATAATAATAATAATAATAATAATAATAATCGGAGCAATTCCAAGAGGGTCCTCGCACCACCGGTGCTCGGGCCCTAATAAACGGAGCAATTCCAAGAGGGTCCTCGCACCACCGGTGCTTGGGCCCTAATAATAATAAACGGAGCAATTCCAATAGGGTCCTCACACCATCGGTGCTCGGGCCCTAATAATAATAATAATAATAATAATAATAATAATAAACGGAGCAATTCCAAGAGGGTCCTCGCACCACCGGTGCTCGGGCCCTAATAAACAGAGCAATTCCAATAGGGTCCTCACACCATCGGTGCTCGGGCCCTAATAATAATAATAAACGGAGCAATTCCAATAGGGTCCTCACACCATCGGTGCTCGGGCCCTAATAATAATAATAATAATAATAATAATAATAATAATAATAATAATAAACGGAGCAATTCCAAGAGGGTCCTCGCACCACCGGTGCTCGGGCCCTAATAATAAAAAAGGAAGTGTAAAATCACTTAAACTCAAGCCAAAGCATCTATTCTTTTTTATTATTTTATTTTCTTTAATATTAAGTAATAACTCAGACAATTATTAATTTTAGGAACAATATTAACCTTAAGATCAGTTAACAAGACTTAACATAATGGACTTTGCAATTCTCGGTTGCTTTACGTATCTTACCGCTAATTTGAACTTAATCTATGTTTATTAATTAGAACACATATGACAGCACACTACAGACACAATGCTATACAGAGATATTGAAAGAAAATACTTACAGTTTCACTTCAGTTCCTTGAGGAGTTTGGTCATTCATTGCAACGATTGTCCCATGTTGACGTGGGCGTGGTTTGTAAGCGTGACATGGGAGCATGGTAAAGTTTCTTAAAACTGTGTGAAATACGCAGACACGAATACGGCGAAATCAAAGCGCTTTATTTTGCATATCAAATGTATACTACGTGTGAAACACGTTTTTAAATCTATGATCTGTGCAGTTTTGCATGTGACAAATCTGTCGTCGTCTAACATCTGCTGGAAATCCAGGTAAACATACTTGTGTGCATGCGCGCATCCCCAGTTGATCCATAACACCGGGAATGACAGCTCTGACATTTCTGCAATTTCTCCATATAATGGACTGGTATGGTGCCCCAAGTTTGAACTTCCAGCAGACAGTTTAAATGTGGCTTTAAACAATCCCAAATGCAGTTGTAAACGATCCTATAGCTGAGGAAGAAGGGTCTTATTGCAAAACGATAGGTTATTTTCATTTTAAAAAAAAATAATAATAATAAAATACAATGCTCATCTTGCTTTTCTCTCCGTGAACTCTGTGTATTCTGACTCAAGACAGTTAGGGTATGTTGAAAAACTCCAATCGTATTTTCTCCCTCCACTTCAAAAATCATTTCAAAATCATCCTACATCGCTGCAGAAGTGACCCAGTCTTTGCAAAGTGAACAAGCAAAGAAGATCAAACACCCTTAACAAAAAAAGCTAAAACAGTGATATAGGTGTAGAATGTGTTCCCCTTTAACACATGGACTCTTCCAGTCACCCCCGTCATCCAGCGCGAAATGGACTCTTCCTGAACTTTCCACCGGAGTTTGCAAAGTGACGGAGAAGAGAGCAGGTGGATGATAACGGAAAAGTAGATTAGTTAAATATTGTAGATAGTTTGTAGTTTGAAGTATAGTGTCATAATCCAAATCGGAGGAGTTTCAGCGATTCTTTTCGATTTTGATTTGGGCCACTTTCACATGTGGTCCTAAATCCGATTCAGAACAGATATTTTGCAATGCGACCGCAGTCTGAGCGGTCATATTGGATTCAATGCGACTTTTACATCACTCTACATCATTATTCCACGTGACTGAAATCAAAGATTTTACATAAATTTCTGGGGTATTTCCCAAAAGTATCATTAGCTAATTATGGTGGTTAGGTCCATTGAACTCTATTGGTAACGACGGAACTTGCGACCATAGTTGGTTTTTCGAAATGCACCCCTTTATTATATATTTATCGTAAAGTTGGACGTTGCAAAGCCCAGTGTAAGGCTTACACCCAGCTTTTTTATGTCTAGCTGGTGCAACCGGCCCTGGTCATTCGGCAAATGTAACATACATTTGCTGAGGCCCTGTGTATTATCTACAGTGAAAGCTAAGGGTTCGTACTGTAAATATTTAAAAACTTTGCTCACTTTCTATTCCTCTTTGTGTACTCAGTTTTATAAGGATGATTTCAATTAGCAATCAAGACATGTATGTACACACAATAAACAATGCAACTTTCACTTGAAGCCTTGAGGTGTGCAAATGAGGCAATGCACAAAAATCATGAACATAAATAATGAAAATTATATACACAATTTAACATCACATACTGTACAAATTATACATTATAAGTATGAATCTTTAAAAAAAAGTTAATTGCTTAGTAGCTATTTCTTGTGTCTTTGATGATCAGATATTATATAGATGTTTTCTTTTCTGGTCGAATTTTCAAAAGTCATGCTGATTTTTCCTTGATACAAGACTCATTATTTAATGATGGGTAACCTCTGACTGGTTTTCATTAATTTGATTGTAAATCTGTTCAGTGTAGGAAAGAAGTCTCAATACTGTGACTGTAGGTGCATAACCGCAGCACAGGAAGAAGCCCTTCACCAGCAAACTAAACACAGATGAAACAAAACAGCCACTGTGTTGCACAAGATCTTTGTCCACCTATCACAGATCAAATCAAATAATTTCTGAAGAAAACTGACCACAGCATGTTTCTGTTTGACTCAGAAACTCAGCTGCTTGTTTCACAGTAAGATTGGCAATGTGAGATGATCTTTGCCATTTACAACAACTGAATGATTATAAAACCATTTTGTTATCCATAAGATTAGAAAAATTCAAAAATCATGAAATGCAAGTTAACAAATCCAATATTCACACAATTTATTAGCATGTGTCTTTATTCTTAAAAAGCACATATTAATGCCTTATTCTGCATGGCAATTTTTTAGATCTTAGAACTTAACAACTACCTTATGAACTATTAATTCGCAGCAAATTGGAATTTGTATTGATGCAAAAGTCATGGTTAATAGTTAGTTAATGGTTTGAATTGGTCCCCAAATGAAAGTGTGATTATATAGTTATCAAAACACATATCAGACATGTGTATGTGAACTAGGAGGGTCAAACTCTGCTGTGGGAGGATTCAATCAGATTGATTTTTATCAGCAGATAGTCTTATTATTACAACAGACTTTTCACTGAACATTTGAAGAAAATGTTTCACACACTTCATTTGTTCTGTTTGTGCAATTGGTGTCTGATTGGTAAGTTACAAATATATTTTTATGGCCTAATTTTCTTCCTGTTTTCAGTGAGCCTGTTTTAATGAGCCAAATACAAATATATGAATCTATCGAAAGTGTCAAGAGGAATTAAACTTAAAAGTTTTAATAGTTTTACTCTGCAGTAATTAACTTGTGTAGCTTCACATACTTTTATCACTCTACAAGCAGATAAAACATTAAAGATCAAATTGCTGGTTCACATTGTCTGTTAATGTATATTAGAGACTTTCTTTCTTTTTTTCAATGTTTAAATGTTACAGACAAGATCTGATTTCATGCTCTGTAAACCATTTGAAGCCTTAATCTGTGATTAAATGTTCTCCAGGTGTGTTTGGTGAGTCACTATCAGTGATGGAGGGAGATTCTTTCACTCTAAACACTGATGTTACTAAAATACATGACGACAATGATATACTGTGGAATTTTGGACCCAGTAAGTCTCTGATAGCTCAGCTCATTAGAGTTAATGGAATCATTAGAGTGAATGGTCTGATGGGAGATTCAGACAGACTGAAGTTGGACAATCAAACTGGATCTCTGACCATCACAAACATCACAACTGAACATGCTGGACTCTATGAAGGAAAGATAACTGGAGCCAAACTGACAACAAAAATATTTAATGTTTCTGTCTGTGGTGAGTTGAGAGATCCATTTGTCCAAATATTCACATATTCTTGTTTTAATAAAGACATATTTGGGGTTCAGTACCCTTTGAGCGGTACGGTCCCACATATCGGATTTATAACGTTTGGCGACATCACACAACTGCCAAATTCAAACTGCGTTTTCGCGGGTTGGCCGGCGCTGCGCTTGTCATATAATCACAATTATGCAGTTTTTTCAACCACATAACCTTTATTTTTTAAATGCACTACATGGTCCTTTAGAGTCACGTCCTCACAACTTGCCAGTTTGGTCGCTGAGACGTACTCACCGCGTTCCAGCGACGTACGAAATAACATCGCTACGACGAATATGGGAATCACAAAGTTACGTGGCTGGAACGTTATTTGGTACGTCGCTGCGACGAATACGGTCCGTTCCAGTAATGTTGTCACGACTTAACTGTGTTAGCTGGGATATCTCTTTTTTTATCGCAAACTGACATCTAATTGCGATCATGCACTTGTTAACATGTACTCACAGTATAACGCTGTGCTACTTTTAGACATTTTAACTACTAATAATATTATAATAATATTTCACAATATTACTGTTTTTTTTTTGTTTTTTCTTGTATTTTTGTTTAAATAAATACAGGCTTTATGAGCATATTTGTTTTTAAAGAACATTAAAAATCATACTGATTTCCCAAATATTTTAAAGTAGTTTATCTGTATCTAACTGTAAGAATTCTCACTCTATCTGTCTTTGATTGTATCTGTCATCCCTCTGTCTGTATCTGACCGTATCATTGTTTTGTAAAAAATATGTAATGTATTAATGTATCTCTTTGATCTTTTTAAATATTTTTAGCCACTCTTTGCATCCTGGGATGGGACAGCGTCTGGAGCTGAACTGTTCTTCTTTTTTGATCAGAAGTTTTGTTGAACTCACTTGGGACTTTGTTTTTTTTGCAATGCTGTGAAAATTTATCACTGTCATTGTGGTATTTAGAAGAGTTTAATTATGACCATGTTGGTTAAACTTAAATTTAAAGTTATGCAGGGTAATATATGTTTCAAGTAAATATTTTTGTGCCCAATTTATTTTGGAATTCAAAATAATACTAAATGCACTGCTCTATGATATTTCTTTCATGCAAATTTGGGAGTCATATGTTAAAATTTGACCTGTTTATCAAAATTAAGATGTCAAATTATTATTATTATTATTAAATAATAGGTGCACAAGTTTCACACTGTACAACACTTTATGTAGTTAAATATTGTTAAAATGCTTATGCAGTTAATGAATTGTTTATATTGCCAGTCATTAATATTCAGCAATCTGGAAAATATATACTGCATATATAGAATACACAAAAATAAAGTAGTTTACTGTAAAAAAAAAAAAAAATAATATATATATATATATATATACAAATACAGTTATTTGCTGTAATCAGTACAAATACAGGACAATGCTGTAAATTTAAATTACAGCAGCGCTGCT
This sequence comes from Labeo rohita, assembly GCF_022985175.1. Taxonomy (NCBI): domain Eukaryota; kingdom Metazoa; phylum Chordata; class Actinopteri; order Cypriniformes; family Cyprinidae; genus Labeo; species Labeo rohita. The sequence goes on along the minus strand of NW_026127857.1, from coordinate 143,785 downwards.
GCCAGTATAATGCTGTAAAATTTACAGGAAATGTTTTAAAGCATACAGTACACAGCTTGAGCATCAGTCAGTAACAGTCACAAAATCTACTATAAAACAATACATTGCATAAAATATACATTTGGTATTTTGTAGTTGCTTCTATCCACTGTGTCTTTTAGTGCACTTCTTAGAAGTTTAGTTTAGTGATCGATGACACAATTGTGAGATTTCATGGACTGCCCATAAAATATCAGTTTAGAGTTGACAAAGCTGGGTGAACATGGAATAAAGTGCACCATTAACCCTTTTCCACCAAGACAGTTCAAGTGCTGGTTCAGAGCCAGAGACTAGTTTCAAATCGTTTTTTGCCTTTGACACCCAAAGCACCAGTTTGTAACCAGGAAAAGAGGTTCATAAGTAGCACCAAAACCTTGTTGGTCTAGAAAAAAAAGAACCGCTTATGGGCTGATCACGGATTACCAACACAGAACCAGCAACAGCACTAGCTCTAAACTAGCACCCGGTTCCTGCTGGTGGAAAAGGTGCCTGTGACATTTCTTGGCCACAATGCCCATCTTGAAAACATACTTGGGTTCATAGCAAATTATAAATAAATATAAACAACATTTAATATGCCAAGATCACATTTATATCCACCCAAACAATCCGTTAGTTATTGGACTGATGGCTCAAATAAACGGCAAACCCTTCCTGTAAATACCTTAAACAATCTGAAAGAGCCCAGTGAAATTCAGATTGAAAGGGGTAGGACTGACCTGAAATAATCTGATCTAGAGGATCACATTAAACATGTAAACGCTTAAATCTTCTCAGTCAGATTCAAAAACATGTATAGTGTCAGTATGCTTATTTAGATGTTATGAACTGGTTAGAGACTGAATATTCAATAAACATTTGCTCTTTCGACATATGTCAGCCTTCTTTTTTTGTATGTTATCAAGGCAAAAACGGTAGTTATACTTGCGGCAGCCTGAGTAACGTAGCACAATGGCTTTCTCTGGTTTCTGAATTTCATAATTCATGTGAACCTTTTTTTTAACCTTTTTATCTCCTGTGTTCTCAGAAGTCATCAGTTTGTTAAACTTTTACCGTGGTGAAGGGGAACTATGACAAACTTATGTTCCCATTTGCTCCACAATAATATTTGTATGACTTCACTTCAAAAAGAATGAAAGGACCATTTGTTTAAAAATGGTTTGGACAAGAGACTTCATGTCGCTGGTGTTGATGCAGACTGCTGATTACTATGATGAGCAGTTTCCCTATTAACAACATTCATTTGAATATCATTTGGCCAAGAAATTTTGTTTTTCATCATTCTCCTGAAAGAAAGAAAACAGAATAACAGAAGGTGAAACAAATGATCAGGATCCAGTTACACAAACAAAAATGTCTTCATACATATGATGTTTGCTCAATGTAAAGACTCATGTTCTTAATTCTGAAGTAAAACAGCACGAGTGAGGTGCTCTTTTTCAATAAGTATTTGAATTATTATTATTATTTATTTTTATTTTTTTTTGCTCTTAGTGCCTTACCTTTTTATCACCCTGGTCTGTTGTGTCTGTTCAAACAATAAAACAAAAGCTTCAGTCAATTAAAATACAAATACACACTTTAACATTTTTACAGATTCTTTTTGTACAATAAATCTCAGATTTACATTTTGTAAGATTAGCTGTATGTAATACTTGCCGCTTGGTTTTGTATATCTCTTGTGGCCACAGTAAGTCACAACAACTACTGCAGCTATGAGCAGGATACCACCACCAACAGCACCAACAATAACAACAACATTTGCTCCTGCAGCAGTTGAAGGTGGACCTGGATTTTAAACAGCAAAAGACAGACGGTCATTATTACTAAAGATCAATTGGAAATTAACTAGATTTTAGAGCAGCATCAGCTAAAAATTGACCAATAAACAAACATTTTTCCCCCCTTATAATTAACAATAGACTTCAAAATTGTAAAATTTGTGAAGTGACAAATATCAATTGTCTGTCACTTTGATATACATATGACAGATGATCAACAATGAAACCATTCAGTAGGATGATTTTAGTATTTCAAACTC
>NW_026127857.1:46984-141205 GCF_022985175.1 Labeo rohita | reverse complement strand
CAGATGCTGAACACCTGTACACAGCTTGAGCAGCAGTCAGTAACAGTCACAAAATATACTATAAAACAATACATGACATAAAACACATATCTGGCATTTTGTAGCTGCTTCTATCGACTGTGTCTTACAGTGCACTTCTTAGTTTAGTTCCAGAGAGTTTGCTCAAGGACACAGTGAGATTTCATGGACTGACCCTTGCTGGATTTCAACCACCTTTCTTTCACCATTAAAATGTTAGAGTTGACAAAGCTGTACTAAAGAGCACTGTTACCCCTTTTCCACCAAGACAGATTGAGTGCTGGTTCGGAGCCAGAACCTAGGTTCAAATCGGTTCTTTGTCTTCCAGCACCCAAAGCACTAGTTCTGAACCGGGAAAGTGGTTCATCAGTAGCACCAAAAACATTGCTGGTCTATAAGTAAGAACCGCTTACGGGTTGATCATGGAACCAGCAACAACACTAGCACCCGGTTCCTGCTGGTGGAAAAGGGGCCTGTGAGATCTTTTGGCCAAAATGCCCATCTTGAAAACATACATGGGTTCATAGCAAATTATAAATAAATATAAACAACATTTGATATGCCAATCCGTTAGTAATTGGACTGATGGCTCAAATAAATGGCAAAACCTTCCTGTAAATGCCATAAACAAACTGCATGGTGTCTTTTGAACACCAGTATGCTTATTTAGATCTTATGAACTGGTTAGTAGATGAGACTAAATATTCAATAAACATTTACAAATAAGCTCTTTCGATATACGTTCCCTTTCTTTTTTGGTATATGATCAAGGCAAAAATGGTAGTTATACTTGTGGCAGCCTGAGTAACATATCATAATGGCTTTCTCTGGTTTATGAATTTCAGAATTCATGTGAACCATTTTTTTTCTTTTTTTTTTTTTTTTAAATGAATGAACCTTTTTATCTCCTGTGTTCTCAGTTTTCTCCTGTCATCAGTTTGTTAAACTTGCTCCACAATAACATTTGTATGACTTCACTTCAAAAGAAAGGAAAGGTCATTTAAAAATGGTTTGGACAAGAATCTTCATGTTGCTGGTGTTGATGCAGACTGCTGATTACTATGATGAGCAGTTTCCCCATTAAAAACATTCATATGATTATCATTTGGCCCAGGTAGAAATTTTTCTGCTTCTTCATTCTCCTTCTGAAAGAAAACAGAATCACAGAAGGTAAAACAAATTATCAGGATCCAGTTACACAAACACAAAAATGTCTTAATACATATGATGTTTGCTCAATGTAAAGACTCATGTTCTTAATTTAGGAATGATACAGCACAAATGAGGTGCTCTTTTGAGTAAGTCAATTATAACAAAGTAGCATAAAGTAGTAGTTTTTTTTTTTTTTTTTGGGTGCTCTTAGTGCCTTACCTTTTGATCGCCCTGGTCTGGGGTGTCTGTTCAAACAATAAAACAAAATCTTCAGTCAATTAAACTTAAAAGACACACTTTAACATTTTATAGATTCTTCTTGTACAATAAATCTTGTATTTACATTTTGTAGCTTATATGTAATACTTGCCCTTTGGTTTTGTACATCTTTTGCAGCAACAGAAAATCACAAAAGCTACCACAGCTATGAGCAGAACACCACCAACAATAGCACCACCAATAACAGCAGCATTTTCTCCTGCAGCAGTTGAAGGTGGACCTGGATTTCAAACAGTAAAAGACAGACGGTCATTATTACTAGAGGTCAACAGAAAATTAACTCTATCATTACTATTCTGCTTTTTGTACAAAGTTGTTTGATATGGAATTATTAGATAAATGACACCATCTGGTGGATTTTAGAGCAACATCAGCTAAAACAGTGGCTTTCACAGGAATATTGACCAAAAAATGTATAGATTTTTTTTTTCTTATAATTACCAAATTTTACTTCAAAGTTGTAAAATTCATGAAGTGACAAATATCAATGTGACAATTGTCTGTCACTTTGATATGCAATTGAAGATGACAGATGATCAACAATAAAATCATTTAGTGGGATGATTTTAGTATTTCAAACTGTTTTCTAAAATTGCTTAAGGGAAAATGAATAATAATTAAAAAAAAAAGTTACTTACTAACGACAGGAATGGTGAGTGTGAAGTTTCTAACGATGCTGAATCTGCTGCTGTTGATCTGTAGTTGATATCTCCCAGAGTCTGTGTTTGTGATGTTCATGATGGTCAGAGATCCAGTCTGATGATCCAGTTACAGTCTGTCTCTGAATCTCTCATCACACTGATCATCTGTACAGACCTTACTCTGATCTCCAGCAATGAGAATGTTATTAAAATACCACGTTATCACATCATTTGGGTTTTTTATTACACCTGTATATAACGTGATATTTTCTCCCTCCTTCTTCACTTCATCTTGTTCAGCAGCAGAAACACCTGAAACACAAACAATAAGCTGCTTGAAGGATTTGTTTATTTATTTATTTATTTTTTAACAGCAGAAAGGAACATAACATTATAACTGTGGATATGCCAGCGATAAAACATGCTTTCAAGACTTTCTTTCTGAATAGTAACATTTATCCACATTTTGTGCTATTAAACACATTTTACATCATCCCTGATGAACTAAAAACATTTTTAGTAGATGAAGAGGTAGATTTAACTAGATGATAATAAAAGGTGATCAGAGATAATATTAAAAAACCTGTAAAAAAAAAATAAAATAAAAATAAAAAAAAAAATAAAATAAAAATACAAGAAACTGAAATATAAGAAAACTGACATAACTAACAGCTAAACAAAAGAAAATCATATTTAAGTAAATGTATATGTGAATCTAAACTGTAAAAAGTGATAAGTTGACTTTGAAAATTAAGGAAACCCCTTGCCTTAAAACTATTAAATAATGCGTTTAAGAATGCAAAAGATCATGAATTATTATTATTATTAGCACTTTCTGCATTTTCATTTAAAAAATTTTAAACCAAATCACTGCGCTGTACTCTGCATAAAAAAAAATATCAATTTGCTTTTAAGGGTCAGTGTCATTCAGAACATATTTTTTGAGATGTGAACAATGTAGGCAGATCTGCATTTCAGTGAAAACAACTGATAATATGCATAATGTTAACAAAAAGATAAGATTTTTACATTTTTGTAAAGGGTCTACTTTTATGTGAGCAATTTCAAAATATCAATCCGGGTTTAAATAGCTAATCTGTATAGACGCATTTCTCTCTAAAGGCACATCCAATGAGCAGATGGTGAGTCAAGATCGGCAAGTTCATCCTTGCTACATTGACTCAGAAAACACTAGTGTATTAATAAAAATAATTCAAATATATTTTCCCCCTAAACATTCATGGCAATTACTTCTGCCAGTGCTTTGTGGCAAGCTTTAGCTAATGCATATCTCTCCCACGCTGAAGGTGCACTTGCTGCTGCTGCTGACAGGACACTGCATAAACAAATAGTCTGGGCTGTATTATGCCATAAGATGAAATACAGGGCTCTGTTCTCTCAGTGTCATTCAGATATGTATAAGTAAGATAAAATGTTACGTTTTAACTGGTTTATTCCACTTAACATTTTAGTGTGTACGTCTTTAAGATACGCATGGTTGGCCTGTCATGTGTTCAGTCGCATGACATTAAGCACGAACTGTATAAAGAGAGCACCATTGCCAACAAAACTGAAGATTTTTGTTTTATCAATCATGTATTTGTTTTCCAACCACCTCAAACTGTGAGATTTAAATGTACAAGACTTGCTTTTCAACATAATGACTCACCATGAACAGAAACATTGAAATTCTTTTTACTGTTGTCATTGTTGTTTCCACTAATGATCTGATCATAATCTCCAGCATCTGTGGTTCTGATGTTCATGACTGTCAAGGATCCAGTCTGATGATCCAGCTTCAGTCGACCTCTAAATCTCTCAGTACCTTCTTTACACTGAACATCTGTGCAGGTCTTGTTGGGATCTCTGTTGATTTCAGCGATGCGGGTGCCATCATAATACCATCTAATTCTACCATGCTGGTTTGTATTAACATCAGTTTGTAGAGTGACTGAATCTCCCTCCTTTACTGACAATGACACTTTCTCTGTAGTAGCACCAGACACACCTGAAGAAGAAACAAACAGACAATCATAAGCCAAACAAATTTATACATCAAGGTAGTGTTGAAAAAGGATTTTATAAGGATGATAATAATTACAGGTAAAGAAATATGTCTGGATTCATAAAGTAACACATGCAAACAAACAGCAGAAGAACATCACTGATTTACACATTCACTCATCAGACAAACATACATCAGTCTTATAGACAATCAATAACAACTTAATGAACATGCAGTTTCATTCATAAAAAAGTACTGCCCTAAATAACATTTATCAGATAACAGATTTACAAACAGTTCAAGACAAAATATAACAAAACGAAATCAGTTCAAAAGATCACATAAGCCTGATACTTATAACACAAAGGAATCAGTTCAAAAGTTCAAAACAACGTTTAAATTTATTTTTTTTTTTTTTTTATTAATTTGAAATAAAGCATGTCATAGTCAAGCAAAAGTAACCACACTGCAAAATACAAATGGTAAATGTATTTCTGTCGAATATAAAGCGATTAGAGCTGACACTTAAACTGTGTCACATCCAAGACAAAGGAGCCTATATATTTAAACATATCACGCCGTCCTACTACACTACATCTGACAGCTTCTGTTTTGGCCCACAAAGCGTGCTAACGTTACCCATGTGTGGTATTGTTTTGGTTTAAAACGTAATTTTTTTAAACGCAAATAGCGGCTAACAAACAGAAAACCGAAAGAGAATCCAGCGTATATAAAAGCACAAATGTCTTACCGTGGAGTAAACAGCACCACAATATGGGTAAGATAAAGAGACTATTCTTTTTCAGCAGTTTTTCTAAAAGCGAAATACAGATTTTTATATGTAGAAGTGAACTGTTGCTCCGCTTCTTTAATGCTAAGGCCATCATTTCTTCTTTTTTTTCTTCTTCTTCCGAGTTTAACGGCGCCTTGCATCCGTAAGTGTTGCACTACCGCCACTGGTTGATTCTCCTCCGATGTTTCTCCGCTCTATTTCCAGATTATTTTCTACACAGATTCTACACATCAAACCAGTATTAACTAAGAAATTACAAATATTTTTTCTTGCCTTGCCCAATCACCCCAGATTTTTATTTTCCCTACCAACCCATCTTTTCTTAAATTTTCCATCATTTTTCTCCTTTGTTCTTCATGTCTTCTGCAATTTAGAAGTACATGTTCTATGGTTTCTTGTGTCTGACAAACCTCACAAAAACCAGTAGGATGCTTCCCTATAATGTATAATGTACTATTCAGGTTACTGTGTGCAATTCTTAATCTTGTCATCACTATTTCCTCTCTTTTAGTCCCTCACCAGTTCCTCTCAGTTCCAGCTTTATTTTGAATACCATACCAATGTCTCCCTTTGATTTCCCTATTCCACTGTTGTTGCCATTCTCTCACAGCTTCTTTCCAAACCATACTTTTTCCTTCAGCCATTGACATCTTTATATTTACTTGGATATTATCTTTTTTCATCATTTCTTCTTCTTCTTCTTTGGACTTAATAGCGGTTGGCAAACCAGCTATTGGTGTAGGGTGGAGTGTGAAGCATTGATGTGGAAGGAAAAAATAAAAAAAAAATAAAGTCATCTAATTTAATTAGGTTTTTCTTTAGGTACTTCAGTAACACTTTAGTCACTGTTACATTACCATCTAGCAAGCTTTTTAAAGTTGGCCATCATTTCACTCGTAAAAAGTGCAAATCTTCTTCTGTTTCTGGTGAAAGTGAGAGACTCCCTGTGCACTGTAGAGCAATGACGTAGTCACATGACGTCACGTTTGTGTATTAAAATGCTTTTTAGGTTCCTGTTTGTGCAACAGTGCATAAATTTTTGTTTAATTGTGTTAGTGTATAGTAATTGCGAAGTTTTTGTTCGTATAAGAAAAGGCTGTTGAGCAGAATATTTCTAAATGTTGTTCTGCTATTTGTCTGCTGTTTCTTAAAAAAAAAACATACAAGAGAATATGTGACCCTGGACCACAAAACCAGTCATAAGGGTCAATGTTTAAATTGAGATGATTTATACATCTCCTGCAAGCTGAATAAATAAGCTTTCCATTGATGTATGTATGTTAGGATAGGATAATATTTGGCCAAGATACATCTATTTGAATATATTGAATCTTGAGGGTGCTAATAAAATCTAAATATTGAGAAAACTGCCTTTAAAGTTGTCCAAATGAAGTTTACTAACAATGCATATTACGTTTTTATATATTTACAGTAGGAAATTTACAAAATATCTTCATGGAACATGATCTTTACTTATTTTTGGCATAAAATAAAAATCAATAATCTTGACCCATACAATGCATTTTTGACTATTGCTACAAATATACCCCAGCGACTTAAGACTGGTTTTGTGGTCCAGGGTCAGGGTGTATTCTGCTTTGGGCACAAAGTATTCCTCATCACAAGAAAAGCAACCACAACCACGTCACATAGGCTAGATCAGGGGTGCCGAACGTCGGTCCTGGAGAGCCGCAGCCCTGCATAGTTTTGCTTCAACCCTAATCAAAATGCACTTGAACAAGCTAATCAAGGTCTGAAGGGATACTAGAAAGCTACAGGCAGGTGAGTTTTATTTAGGGTTGGAGCAGGGCTGTGGCTTTCCAGGACCGGAGTTTGCCTGAGTGGCTACTAGGCAACCCCATATCCCAGTGGTTCCATATCCCAGTGGTTCTCATTCCTGTTTTTGCATGTCTCCCTTATTTAACACACCTGATTGAGATCATCAACTCATTAGGAGAGAGATCCATGAATTGAACTAATGAGCTGATGATCTTAAACAGGTGTGTTAAATAAGAGAGACATGCAAAATGTGCAGAGCAGCAGACCCCCAGGACCAGGATTGAGAACCACTGCCATATCATATGCATTCACCAGGGATCCTCAAATCTGGTTCACAAGATCCTATTTCCTGCAGAGTTTAGCTCTAACCCTAATCAAACACACTTGAACATGCTAATCAGTAGTGTTGTCACGATACTGGAATTTCTAACTTCGATACGATACCTTGAAAAATATCGATATTCGATAACATTTTCGATAGGGATACTGGTATCGGTATCGGGCCCGATACTGAGCTCCTGTCTGGACTCGTACTCGTTAAAATGCCCCGATACCAAACGCCGATACCACATCATGTGACAAGTGCCTATGCAGGCAAAGAAACACCCATAACAAAACAACAAAGGCAGAATGGAGTCATTAGAATATAAGGATGTCTAAAAAGTATGTGTATGTAAGTCATATAATGTTAAACATTCAGTATTAAGCTTGTATAACTCAACTGAAGGCAAAGCACACAGATTGGATTGCAATCTTAATATCCAGTTAATATCCCGCCTTGACATCACTGGAAAGTTTGTAGTTTGGTAAGATATGTCAAAAACAATTTAAGTAAATCAATGCACTAATTATTTAACGGTATAGAGAAAGAGAGAGAGCAGGCGCTGTTGCGTGATCTTCATTGATGTCCGCATATTTAACACACGCATCTTTTGGATTAAAACAAATTCGTAGATATAACAATATAACAATATGGGCATTCGCTATAAACATCTTTTTTTTTTTTCAACCTTAAGTTACAGGAATATCCGGCCTGAAGTGAAACTATAGCAGTCTGTGTGAAATGCGTGTGTTTGAGCAGGTGATTCTCCATTATTTGAGTCTGCTGGGATTGTAGCCCAAATAGGAGCATATTTTAGATCCCTGGCCTTGACTTATAATTCTGAAAATATCAGAGTTATGATTCATAATGAGTGGTTCGCTCATTACACTGGCAATTGAGCAGTTTAATGCTATTAAATTGAAGATTATGTACCATAGAGCTGTCTAAAAAAAAAAAAAAAAAACAGTGAAAGTAAACACATTTTAATGGGCATTTCTGTAAAAATTTTTTAGGCGCGATATGTGAGACCCCTTTTTTAACCAGAGCGAATGAGACTTCAGGCACTCCACCTTTGTTTGTCAACTGAACATCAAAGTAACAGATAATCATATCGAAACCAAATTAGTATTGGTACCTTCAGATATTTCATCACCGAAATATCGATATTTTTGACAACACTACTAATCAGTGTCTTCAGGATCATTTGAAAATCACAGGTAGGTGAGTTTGATTAGGGTTGGAGCTAAACCCTACATTGGCCCTCCAGGGCATTATTGTCCACCCTTGTCCTCAACGCTGGCATTTCCCAGGGATGCGTACTGAAACCATTTCTTTATATTCTCTATACAAATATCCTCTATTTCAAAAATCCTTTCAGGATTATCATTGATGGAAAGATGACTGAAAGGGTGGAGCAAAAGCTCAACTTTAGTCAGCATGCTTATATTCATAACACCAGGACCAAAAAAAGCCCTTCAACTACAAACTAAACTCACATCAAACCAATGGCCACATACAAGATGTTTGTCCACCCTACAAATCAAACTGTGTTTCCATAGAAATCAGACCACACTAGGTTTCAGTTTGACTCAGAAGCCGAGCTGCTCATTTCACACCTTTGTAGGACTATGCTAATGAGAGATGGCAGATGGTTTTAGTAACTATCAGTTTTGTTTTTCCATACACAATCATTTATATATGAGCAATTAAATTCAAATTACAAAACAAAAATAAATAAATAAACAAACAAATAAATAAATAAATAAGTAAGCTCTTTTTTTAACAATTTATTTCTTAGAGATTTACATATTGTTCTTCTAATTATACATATATAATACATAAGACATCTAGATTTCCATTGATAATGGCATGGTTGTTTTCACTATTAAAACTGGTAACGTCTTAATAAAAGTGATACAAATGTTTTTATGTAAGTATATAACATGCATTCAAATAGTGGGAATTGGGAGGGTCAAACTCTGTTAGGGGAGGATTCACAACAGCGATTGTTTTCAGCAGATAGTCCTTTTAGGTTTAACTGAACAACTGGAGAAAATGTTTTCTATGTTTCTTTTGTTCTGTTTGTGCTGGTGGAGTCTGATTGGTAAGTTAAATGCATGGCTTTTTAATTAATTAATTAATTAATTAATTATTATTATTATTATTTTTTTTTTTTTAGAAAAGCATAACAAATGACTGTTAGTTTTCACTCGCCGTTTTCTTAGATCAGATCAAACTAATATTGTGTGGTCTGCTTTGCAGCCTGAGATTCAAAACTGTGACTTACAGGCATAAAAATGTATTAAACTGTTAAAAGTCAATGAAAAGTATATGGAAATTTATAATGTGAATAAACCCAAGCAGTGAAGGCTCAGGAAGTGAGATACTTTTCAAATGTCAGGCGCTTTTTATTTATTTATTTATTTATTTATTTATTTATTTATTTATTTATTTATTTATTTATTTATTTATTTATTTTTAATGTTTTAAATGTTTAACAGTACAAATATCCATCTCTAAAATATTTACAGATTAATTCAAACAAAAAGTAATAAAAATGCATTAGTCTAAAAACAAATAGCCGCTGACTTCAGGATTTGTGTCTTAATCTATTTCTGTATGTTTTTCAGGTGCGTTTGGCAGTAAAACTAATGAAATGCAGTCAGTGTCTGTGATGGAGGAAGACTCTGTCACTTTACAAACTTTTGTTACTAAAATACACGAAGACGAAGACATACTATGGAACTTTGAAGCTGAAACATCCCTCATTGCTAAAATCAGCATTGAGAACCAAATCTTCTCCACATTTGATGGTGCTGATGGAAGATTCAGAGACAGACTGAAGCTGGACAAACAAACTGGATCTCTGACCATCACAAATATCACAACTCAACATGCTGGAGTTTATCAACTAGAGATAAATGGGGTGAAACGGTCATCAAAAACATTCAGTGTTTCTGTCTATGGTGAGTATAGATCATTTGTTTCATCCTTCATGTATTTAGCAGTTAAACTCAATTCACATTTGTGGCATTATGCCACAAATTCCGACTCATCCCTCATTTTGAGGTAATGCTGAGGCTTTGTAATCGATGTCACCAATATTTAGAGCATTTAAAATAAAACTTCATAAGAGCACTTATATAATTCCTGTTTAAATATTTTAAACAGTAATTTTAATGTCATTGTATTGTCATGGCAAAGTTGTTGGATTGGAAAATTGCATTACAGCTGCTATTTTCACACTCATATTGTTCATCTTGTGCCTGTACTGTTGAAACGGTACAGATTGACCATGCCACATTGTAACCCAGATTTTTATTTGGATTTGGATTTTTATTTTTAGTTATCAACATTATGTTGAAGATGCATAAGAATGAACTTAACTTATACTGAATCCAAATTATTCATTTAAATATTTACATACTGAATTGTTTAATCGTTTTATGCTTTATGTTGAAGGAAACACATACACCAAAAATAACAATAATGTTGAGGTTTATCTATATTTCTGTTCATTTAATCATATTTTCCAGCTCGTCTGCCCACTCCCAACATTAACCAGAGATTGTTCTTTATCATCATCAAATTGTTCACTGCTGTGTTCAGTGGCAAATGTGGGTCATGTGACTCTCTCCTGGTACAAAGGAAACAGTTTATTGTCCAGCATCAGTGTGTCTGATCTCAGCATCAGTCTCTCTCTACCTCTGGAGGTGGAATATCAGGATAAAAACACCTACAGCTGTGTGATCAAAAATCCCATCAGAAACCAGACTCAAAACCTCAACATTACTGAACTCTGTCAGCCATGTCCAGGTATGTCTGTGTTGGTATGTACATGAATTAATAAACTGATTTCTCAGTTATATAGTGTTGATGATTGCTAGTCTGTGTTGTAAATCAGACAACCAGATTCACTGACACTAATGGTTCACTTTGTTGATTACAGGTCAGGGCCTACCTTTATTTTACATAGTGCTGATTTCTGCTGCTGCTGGATCTCTGTTGATTGTAGTTTCAGTCGCGATGTGCTGCATCTGCAGGAAATGTAGAAAAACAGGTTTGGAGAACAAGCTGCATGAATAGTGTGTCTTTAAGACACAATTTTTGATGCAACTGTCATTTTAACATGCCTGTTTTATTGCAGTCCAGATACAAGAGGAAGACAGAACTGATTCATCACTATGTAAACCAACAACACGAAAAACGGTAAGATCATTCATGACTTTGTTGTAAGAAGATGTGTTGCAGTCTGATTGAAGTTTGCAGCATCAGATGGTCATTGAAGAGACATGGGTGTACTATCGGCCCAACCGTTAGCTGTAGTGGAAAAAACATCAAAAGGATAGTTTAAGATTTTTTTTTCTGTTATCTTCAAGTCTATGTACTTTGTACCTTATTGTATGTTTTCCATGTTGCAGTTTTTCCATTATAATCAGTAAAGTTGTGCAGTTACGTAGTTACGCGTCTTTAGTTTACGAACAGCCCGTTGATATATTTTGACGTGCCACTGCGGTCTGATGGAAAGGTGATTTGAAGAGTTCAGATGCAAAACCAGCTAAATCCATCTGACGTCTTTCTTTAAAAAATGCATTTATCAGGCTCAGATGTATAGGTTTCTATGTAAATACTGGTACTTCTGATTGGGCTGAGGCTGCTATTTTAGTGAGTTTGAAGTAAAAGTATTTGATGAACGTATAGTATGTGTCAGAGCATTCACTCAGTATCATTATCTCATTTTTGACCGAGATGGCTTTTAGCTGGTTTTGCATCTGAACTCTTCATTTATTTACACATAGCATGAATCGGGTATAATATATATTGTATCCTATATGTAACTTTTGGCTGTTACAAAATCAGCTTGTGATGATGTGTCTGTGGACTACTAATTAAAATCATGGTTTGTTTAAAATAATATCTAAACAGTTCTACCAATAAATAAATTGGTTTGTTATTCCAAAATATCCCTTACGAAGTCAGGATAGATTTTCATCGGAAGGAAAGAACACAAAGCTGTTAATATATGAATACCTGTGCTAAAGTCTGGCCTCGAGCTGCAGCTGCTCTGCGGTTCATGATTATCTGAGGTGAAATGCAGCTTTAGTGGTCATTGGTTGATTTGTAGAGGAGCTGCAACAAGTGGTTTTGGTGTTGCTTTTGTGTGAAAGAGTCATTCTCAGCCATTCCGTTGTTGTGAAAAAAATTGTGATAAATGGGATGTTTGATGTTACTTCCTTTTGCTGCTCTGTGTTAGCATATGTTGTTGAATATTAAAAATCATCTTAATGTACACAATCAACTAAATTTATTAAGAAAATTATGTTCAAATGAGTTATTAAGTACAAGTAATACTACTGGCGTCAATTATAAAAGTAGTTCTGTTACATCAGTAAGGTTCCTGAATGATTGATTTTGTCTTTCCTTGCAGAAATCAAAGACTGAGGCTGTGTATGAAAATGTCCCCAAAAAGCGTTGATCAAATACTGTATCTACTGGATTTTTGTTGTTAGAGCTCATACCGGACAACCTCTTCCATTCTCTTCCTGGACGTCACTGTTTGTATATCAAAATGTTTTTTAATTAATGTAGTGATTTATCAATAGCCTATCATACAGAAACTTAACTAAAATGTTTTTTTTTTTTTTGCTTAATTTACCTAATGCTCATTATTAAATATAAATCACACTATTCTGTGCTTCTTTACGTGTCATTTACTGTTCTTGTTTTATTCTTGTTACAAAATATAATGGAATATGGAGTGCACTGTATAGCAAATAGAAATTCAAAGACGGTTCACTCCCATATTTACGAATGGGGGAAATGCAATGTGAAATATGGCGGAATAGTCCCGCCTTCTAAATGAAAGAGCCAAACGCTGATTGATAAAGTCATTGCGTCACTGCAGCGGCCGTTAGAAGTGCCAAAAAGTAGCTTAAACGCTATGGCCGCAGAGTGAACAGACTTTCATTAAAAGGGACTTTGCTGTATAGTATCACACACAGTTTGTTCTTTTGTTGGCAAATGTAGCACAAGCGGATCATTGCCCTCCTGTTGGCCAAAGTGGAAAATCTTGTACCCTATAGGGTGTGCTATAAATACATTCTGAATGCACACACTAAAAGACAGGTCTGCTGCTTGATCATCGTGTTGCCTCCTGGTGCCTCTTTGAACAATAACTTTAAACAAAACCACAAATAAAAATAACTTTTAAAATTAAATATACATTGCATATCCAAATAAAAACAGATACTGTGGTAGCAGACATTGATATCTTCGCCCTACATGTATGTACACAATGCAGCAGGTCCTACCTCTTACCTGATCGTAACCTATCTTTTTAATGTTTTGTCCCTCTTTTTTTTTCTTTAAATCTGCAATTTCTCTCTATCTATAATCGATCTGCTAACATCCTTCCTGTGCACTCACTGAGCACTCGTGCTTCCGCTGTTATTACTAGACGCCCCTTTCTGCCGATTGGCTGCAAATGTGTTTTGGGACTCGGGATGAGACTGGTCAAAAGTGGTCAAAAGGAAAAAAAAAAAAAAAAAAAAAACCTTGCAAGACTTTATTTTAATTTTACCATGAAATGTAGTTTATCCACAGCTCACACAATATTCTTATACTTTTATCCATTTAACACAGTCAAGCAACCATCTTTCAAAAATTAGGTTCAATGATAAAAATGAAGACTATTTTCAGCCATTGCGATTAGTTCAAGTCAGCAGGACTATAACATTATCATATGCAAATGCAGCATAAATTATGGGGTAATTTTCATTTTTGGGTGAACTATCCCTTTAACTCTTTGTGATCTTCTAGTGATTAGCTGGATGATAAACAGGAGGAAAAAAATCCCCCAGCCTTGCCCATGCACCTTCAATGCAAGTCAGTTAAAAAATTTCATCTGTTTATCATTCAGCAAGTGCACACAATAAATGATAATATATTGATGATAATATTAATATATTTACACCTTTCTAGCAGTTGTATTGATTTAAGTGATAAATGGTGCCATCTGCAGGGCTACATTTCTCTTTAGTATCTCATTCTCATGCTTTTTTTCACAGTTAGGCAGGTGACAGACTTTTTGAAAGTAATTCCCTCAGGTCCACTAATGTGTTATTTCATCAACACTTTTTGGCCTATGCATATTAGCTTGCTTTATTAACATTAGTTAGGGTGACCATACATCCTCTTTTCCCCAGACATGTCCTCATTTTGGAAAATGCATCTGGCTGGATTTCTATCAATTAAAATGTACAAGATTCAGGTTTTAATCATTCATTGTGTGCATTTTTGTATTAAAGCCCTACACAGGACTGTTTCTTGATCCCACTCGTGCTGAATTTCGGGCCATTACCACCTGCTTATGCAATCATTATAATATTAAATATAATTTTCACACATTAAGGAGCTGCTATTATATGCAAAGTATTTAAATGTCTTTTCAATGAGCAGCTATTCACTTTCACTTTGCGATCACACACACTTTGTATAAAGGAAGCACATCTTACAAGATCAGAAATGAGCACATTATCTGCTGAGCAGCAAATCCTTTAGCATGATTGTCTTGTCTTGGCCCATGATCAGTTTTCAAATTTTGATTCCTGCAGCTTGTCTTGGATGTGAGGTTGCCAAACTGCATTTTTTTAAATGGAATTGGGCTGATTTTAAACTGTTGTGTAGGGTTGATTTTCTCCTGTGGGTTAAATGGTTGAAATATTGCAAAAATTACATTTGACTGTATTAAAACATTTTGCATTCTACTGTGATAAAACTGTGCAAGATGTTAAGTTTTGTGATGGCCACTTGTATGAAGCCTTTTAGCATTAAATGGGGACATTTCATTTACTTGAAATGTCCCCATATTAGTTCCTTAAATTTGAGGGTATTGGACTTGGAAAGTCCTTGGAAGGTTCTTGAATTTGAAGTTAACAAGGGTGTGGGAACCCTGCATGACCAATAATTTTCACGATAGGCAGGGCTTCAATAAAAACTAAGCAAACAACATCCTGCCACACATCACACTAGGACAAAACCTCAGATTTCCACAGGAGAGATTCACTCATTTCATTATTGCATCTTGTTTGAAGAGGATGCAGTGTCTCACTGATGTATTCTTGGTGTAAATAACCTAAATGAGTAAAACAGTAAAACAGTTGCATTGTTGCATTGCACAGTAGCTGCTGACAGCTAGTCTCAAACTTTTAAAATGGTAGCAAGCTTTCAAATTGTCATCAATCATGGCAGACCGTTATTTTGATTTAACATAATGGGATAAAGGTTGATTCACATAAATAAGATGATCCAAACAATGCAGTCAATGAGTTATGGTCAATCTATTATTTACATTATGTATACACTTGAGTCAAGTCCTGAGTTTCAAGTCTTAAACAAGTCATTAGGGCTCCTTGCCAAATTAGTGTCTCATCAATAATTACCATATAAAATGTATAATAATTTATAATAGGGAAATTTAGGAAACGTTATAGAATATAGAATATACAATGCTCATTTGGTGAAAGAAACACCACATTTTTTTTATTTTTATTTTTTTTATTTAAGGTTTATCTCATAATTAAACTTTATCTAAACATTAAAGCTTGTTTAATTAATCATATAAAAATATGCAGTTTTATATTTAACTGTCATTTTGATCCAGGATTTAATTTTAAGTTTAAGATTAACTTTAATCCTGTTGCACCATAACTTTAAACTTAGATTTAAATCTCGATTATGGATGAACTTTAAATTTAATCAATGTTTAAATAAAATAAAATAAAATCTACATGAAGATGAACTCTTTGATCAGTCTAGCATTTTATAAAAAGAGACATTATTAAGTTTATTACCTTAATTGGCAAAAGCCTCTTACGTCAGAGAAAATTTCTGGTGGTCTGTAAGGAAGGAAGTGCAATTGTCAGAATTTGGATTTTTGGCCAGCTGTGTTTCTCTTTTTTGTGTGTGTTTGCGTCTGTGAGTTGGTGTGTCCTGGGGCATGAATACGCACTCCTCTCTGTGGCTGATTGCTGAATGTGAAGCACCTGTTGCCAGTCAACTCCAGTATTTAAACCTTGGGTCTCCAGTCATTCTCTGCCAAATCGTTCAGTTTGCCAATGTGGTACTATGCTAAGGCCAGTCTTTAGACCAGTTTTTGTGTTATGTGTTTTGTTGGAGCTCTAATTTTATTTCTCCTGTGTTTTAGACCTCAGTCCACTTGCATTCACCCTGCAATCTGCTTGCCGTGCCCAACAACAATCTACTCTCTCAGCTCTGCCAACACATCTTTGGCCTGTTTTGTTTCCAGCTCACTTCAGCCATCAATCTTCAACAACAAATGGGATATGGATTGTGTTGCTTGACTTTTGGCAATAAATTAATTTTATTTGCATCATTTTTAGTCTGCGTTCTGCTTTTGGGTACAAAATTGTGTTTGGTTACAACAACATTAACTTTATTGCTGTTTATTTACAATGGCAGTGTCAGGGTCGTGTGCAGGAAGGAGCCATGGGGACAAGGAAATAATACAAACGTGGTTTTTAATAATAATAAACAAAAACAAACAAACAAACAAAAAATCAAACAAGGAAACAGAAACAAACAGAAACAGCAGGGAAAACTCAATGTTAACATCCGACAACCAAACAATGAACAGAATCCAACTATTAAAGGAGTGCTAATGATACAAAGACAGGTGTGGGTGATAAACCAATAATGACTTCACAAGGAACGGAACAGGAAAAACCATGTGTGGACACAAGCTGTTTTTTTTTTTTTTTTAAAAGAGGACTGAACTAACCTCTGTTGAAAAATAGAAACCATCTCATAATTTGTAGTAATGGTTGTAATTTCTAGTGAATTTTAAGAAACTAAAACCACAAATTATGAGATGGTTTCTTTTTTTTAACAGATGATTGCAATAAATGTATTATTGTATGACCTAAAATACTTGAAATCTACATAAAAAGAGCAGAAAGCAAAATGTATATGACAATGATAAACTTAAACCTAGAATCTAGAAACCTTAAGCGACAGAATTCTTACATTTGAGTATTCATATTCGAGACTTCTACAGAATGTCCAGATGGCCAGTCAGCCACAGTTGCCAGTGAAGCGCAAACATGCTACAGAGACCCATCTAGAGAAATAACGACTGTCATCTGAACACAAAGTCTTTCCAAGTCACAGAACTCGAGTCCAAGTCAGTTCTAGAGTCACTGCTGTAAAAGTCTGTCTCATCTCAAATCTCCTTTAATTATGTTTAGTTGATTTTTAAGTTACTAATACCGGACAACAGATTATCTATCTCCTGAGACATGTCATTAGCAACATTCGTTTGCACAGTCTCTGTCTGATTGAGTGACATTGTATTAGTGACTTCCATCTGTGGAATCTCTGTCTGATTAAGGGGTGTCCCATAAGCAACATCTGTCTTTGGAGTCTCAGTCCGATTAAGTGACATCTCATTAGTGACATCCAGCTGCGGAATCTCTGTCCGATAAAGGGATGTCTTATTAGTGACATCCATCTGCGGAATCTCTGTCCGATAAAGGGATGTCTTATTAGTGATATCTATCTGCGGAATCTCTGTCCGATTAAGGGATGTCTTATTAGTGACATCCATCGGCGGAATCTCTGTCCGATTAAGGGATGTCTTATTAGTGACATCCATCTGCGGAATCTCTGTCCGATAAAGGGATGTCTTATTAGTGATATCTATCTGCGGAATCTCTGTCCGATTAAGGGATGTCTTATTAGTGATATCTATCTGCGGAATCTCTGTCCGATTAAGGGATGTCTTATTAGTGACATCCATCGGCGGAATCTCTGTCCGATTAAGGGATGTCTTATTAGTGACATCCATCTGCGGAATCTCTGTCCGATAAAGGGATGTCTTATTAGTGACATCTATCTGCGGAATCTCTGTCCGATTAAGGGATGTCTCATTAGTGACTTCCATCTGCGGAATCTCTGTCCGATAAAGGGATGTCTTATTAGTGACATCTATCTGCGGAATCTCTGTCCGATTAAGGGATGTCTCATTAGTGACATCTATCTGCGGAATCTCTGTCCGACTAAGGGATGTCTCATTAGTGACATCTATCTGCGGAATCTCTGTCCGATTAAGGGATGTCTCATTAGTGACATCCATCGGCGGAATCTCTGTCCGATTAAGGGATGTCTCATTAGTGACATCTATCTGCGGAATCTCTGTCCGACTAAGGGATGTCTCATTAGTGACATCTATCTGCGGAATCTCTGTCTGATTAAGGGATGTCTTATTAGTGACATCCATCTGCGGAATCTCTGTCTGATTCTCTGTCTGATTAGGGGATGTCTTATTAGTGACATCTACCTGCGGAATCTCTGTCTGATTAGGGGATGTCTTATTAGTGACATCCATCTGCGGAATCTCTGTCTGATTCTCTGTCTGATTAGGGGATGTCTTATTAGTGACATCTACCTGCGGAATCTCTGTCTGATTAAGGGATGTCTTATTAGTGACATCCATCTGCGGAATCTCTGTCTGATTCTCTGTCTGATTAAGGGATGTCTTATTAGTGACATCTATCTGCGGAATCTCAGTCCGATTAAGTGACATCTCATTAGTGACATCCATCTGCGGAATCTCTGTCTGATTAAAGGGTGTCCCGTAAGCAACGTCCTTCTGGGATGTGACATCTCTCCCCATATTCGCAGGCTGATTAAGGGGCTGTATTTCTGTATCACTACACTGGAAAAAAGAAAGAAAACAGATTTACAGAAAATAAAACAAATGATCAGAACTGATGATTCAGTTGCACAAACAAAACACAAAGATGCTTTTGTCCTCTCTGATGTTTGCTGAATGTAAAGATCTCTATTCTTCATTTTGGAGGTAAAACAGCACAAGAGCTGTCAGTGCTCCTTTATATAAGTTGTCTATTATTAGTGTTTTGATTTGATGATTTCTGAACGACACAGCGGGAACTCAAACAGATACATATCACTTATAGATCTCACAGATCTGAATTCATAGTCAATTCCTGTTTTTTTTTTTTTTTATATGTATTTATCCATTTATTTATTTATTGTAGACAGGCCCTGTGCCCATAATATCTCACCTTGTCATGAATGTGTGATGGACTCTTTCCTGTTTGGACAATAATAACACACTTTTAATTTGGCCAATTAAAATAAAACCACATGCCTTAACATATTTAAAAAGAAAGATGTTCGCACAATAAGTCTCATCATTGCATTTTGTAAGATCAGCTGTAATACTTGCCATTTTTTCTTGCTCTGTGCCTACAGTAAATCACACCAGCAACTGCAGCCAGCAAAAGAACAACAGCAGTAACACCACCAATAATAGCAGCATGCTTTCCTGTTACAGCAGCTGAAGACAGACCTGAATCTGGAACAGATAAATACAATCATTATTAATAGAGATGACTGATAATCAGCTTTACAAATAATTGACTGACATTTACAGCTTTGTGTGAAACTAATAAATGGCACCATCTGGTTTTTAGAAACTGCAGCTTATACAGTGACTCTCACAAGATAACTAACTTTAGCTGCTTTTACGACTCAGCTTGGCTCATTTTACTTTGCCTTGGTTTGGTGTCTCATGTCTCAAATCCAAAGACACTGGTAAGGCAAGGCAAGGCAAGGCAATTCAATTTATATCTAAAGCAATCAAAAATAACAAGTTAACCAATGTGCTATAGATATTCTAAAACATAAATAAACAGGCAATATACACATATTTCTTACACAGCACAGAGCATCCGACCATTCATAATTAAAAAAAAAAAAAAAAAAAAACAACAACAACAACAACAAAAAAAAAAAATGAGGTTCCAACAACACATCAGTGAACAGCATTCTGCAAAAATGCCTGGGAAAATAAAAGTCTTTAAAAGGGACTTCAATGACACCAAAGTGGAGGCAATTCTTATGTGTTAAGACAAACTGTTCCAGAGCTTCATGGCCAATACTAGAAGGCCTTGATTAGCTGGTTCAGCTGTGTTTGATTAGGGCTGGAGCACAACTAGGTTTAGGCCACATTTACACATAGCCGGGTATTTAGAGAAACGAATATTTCCTCCCCTCCGTTTTCAATAATAACATTGTGCACACAACATCGTTTTCAAAAAACTTGTCATTTATATCAACCCGCATAAATACGCCGTCGAGCGCCATAATAACTATGCCAAACCTATGTAAATAGGGCGCTCACATGACGTTAAGCATTTTCTGGCGCATAATGTGACGTTTGAGAACCTAAAACCCCGTTTCTCCCAGTTGACACGGCAACACATAACCGGCGTTATCAGAAATCTCCACTTTGGCCGGAGTTTTTAGAAATAATCGTTTTCTGTGATAAAAACGGGGTTTTCGTGTAAATGAGAGGCCAAACCGCAGGGAAATATCTGCGTCTTCCCTTCGTGTAAACGGGGCCTTAGAAAAAGTGGGTCCCCAGGAGCAGGGTTGAAGACCTACGGTGTGAGTGAATATGACTAATTTCTGTACTTGGGTATCTTTTCAGAAACTTTGTAGTTTCAAAGTTATTAGCAACTTTTACTCTCTACATTTTTCAAAGAGTCTGCTCTCTTTACTTCCACTACATATGAAATGAGTGTTGCAGTCACACATTACATTTTGCATGGCACCTAGCTTTTTCTGCAGCAGTTTATTTCTGCTGCAAAAGACATGATGCTGCCATCTACAGGGCACCAAAAGTACTGTCTTGTGTGTTATGCCCTTACCCACCCAAACTTGTCAACAAGACTACTTTACGTGAATGTGAATTCCTTAGCAAGTAGTTGTAAATCAAATGTGTTTTATATATGAGATGAGGACACGACTGTAGCCGGATATGACCAACACATCCAGTGCAAGGCTTTGACTTTTTAATTTTGCTCAACATTATTTTATCTATCCATTATACTAAAAAGACCTTTTTGAATGGTATTTTTTTTTATTTGTTTGTTTGTTTGTTTTTTCAATTTTGAGGTGCTCAGTTTTATTTTAGTTTTACTAGAGCAGGGGTGCTCAACCCTGTTCCTGGAGATTGACTTTCCTGCAGAGCTCCAACCCTAATCAAACCCACCTGTCTGTAATTATCAAGTGCTCCTTGAGATCCTAATTAGCTAGTTCAGGTGTGTTTGGTCAGGGTTGGAGCTGAATTCTGCAGGAAAGTCCATGACCAGGGTTGAGCACCTCTGTCCTAGAGCATTTTTGAGCCTATATTTATTAAAAGCAAATTATGTAAGTACTGTTAAAATCAGGTACTTTGGGACTTTCACTCAAGTTGTTTTGCAACTGGTTACTTGTAGTGGAGTAATTTTCACTTTACAGTATCTGTATTCCTATTCAAGTATGGTTTTCAGGTACTCTTTCTACCTCAGGTACTCTTTACAGCATTCATCTTGCTCAGAAATGAGACAAGATGAGCGCTTGAGGTTAAAAAGTATATACATTTGTCAATTTGTTTAAAAAATGACAGATCGTGTTTCACTACATAAGACCATTCCTCCTCGGGTGGGATCATTTAGAGCCATTTGAAGTTACTTTTAAACTGCATTTTGGAAGTTTAAACTTGGAGGCACCATTGAAGTCAACTAAAGAGACATGACAAGGTGGTGAGTAACAACCTGCAATCTGTAATCGTGACAGTGTAGACTGACTAATCCCTACATACAGCGGACTACAATAGTCCAGATGACAAGACACAAATCGCATGTTCTTATTTGAAATAAGCAGATCAAACACCACCATTAATCTGTTTGAACAAAAATTACACCTATTTTTTTTTTTTAAACCATGGATTAACCATAGATAGATAAAGGACCTAAATCAATATTAGTAGAGATAGATGCATTCGAGTGTGTAAAAACAAAAGTCTCAGTTTTACTTTCATTTAGGTGTAGAAAATTCACAGCCAACAATGTTTTCATGTCCTTTAAGCATGCAAGAAGAGGCCATAAAAAGTCACCTTCTATCTTTACTGGTACATAAATCTGCATATCATCAGCGTAGCAATGAAACGATATACAATGTTTACTAAAAATAGATCCTATTGGAAGCATATACAATGAAAACAAAATGAATCCCAAAATGGATCCTTGCGGGATACCACATGTAAGAGACACAATTTAAACCATTTTAAAACAGTACCACTGTTCACGTTGAGCAATAAGATTTTTATGGTCTATGGTGTCAAAAGCTGCACTAGGGTCTAATAACACCAAAACAGCAGTATCACCAGAGTCTACTGCTAGGAAAACATTGTTGAGAACTTTCAAAAGTGCTGACTCTGTACTGTGATGCTCCCTAAAACCTGACTGGAAAGCATCAATGATTCTTGAGAGAAAAGTCAGATGGATTTAGCTGGTTTTGCATCTGAACTCTTCAAACAAACCCCGTGTTTATGATATGATTTTCTGACTACGCTTAACCTTGGCTTAATTTTAGCTATAAAATTGGAATAATATTATCATTATAATGCGATTTGACCACTTTGATGTCTACACTTTATTAAACGCTTATTTCAGACATGAAATTCTGCAAAAAAAATAGTTTGTTTATGATGAAAAAATTATACATTTCAGCATTAAAATAATCAGAAACATCTGAACAAGTTTTTATTAGTTTACATGGATATGACAACTAAAAATGTCTATAATAGGTTATAAAAATGAAACCAAAAATAACCTGCAGGGAATGCTTTGGGAATTTGTTTTATAATTTTATAATCTTTTTTTATAATCGGTTAGGATTTTAAAATTCCTGTAATGTGAGCCAGGCTTTAGCTGTGCTGCGCTGTACCATGCAGTGAAAAAGTGATGATGCATTGTGTATTTTTTCTTATTATTAATATTACACTTCAACTTTTTAAAATTATTAATAGTGTGACAAACAAGACTTAGCAAGTAGTTGACTGTTGCTTTGATGTGCATGAGAATATAATGGGCATAATCAGCACTTGAGAAAGATGATTTAAGTATTTTAACTGTTTTCTAAAATTGCTCTTGGGGAAAATGCACTAAATGAAAAAATTATACTCACCAGTGACAGTAACACTGAATCTCCTAATGATGCTGAATATGCTGCTGTCAGTTCGTAGTGTATATTTTCCAGAGTCTGTTTTTGTTATGTTCATGATGGTCAGAGATCCAGTCTGATAATCCAGCTTTAGTTTGTTTCTGAATCTCTCATCACACTGATCATCTGTACAGATCTTACTTTGATCTGCAGTGATTTCAGCAATAAGAATGTCATCAAAATACCACGTCATCAAATAAATTTGTTTTTTAATTTCTCCTGGATGTACAGTGACAGAATCTCCCTCCTTTCTCTTCATTTCATTTCGTTCTGCAGCAGGAACATCTGAAACACAAAGCAACAGCTACTGGAGAATCTTTTTCCCACATAACATGAGAGAACTGTACATATGAAAACAATTTCACAAGTTCGACTGCCCATCCAGTCGATGAGCCAATCCGATATTACCTAAAGGGAGAATAACAGAAACAGAGGAGGAGAAGGGGAGGTGGAGGGATGCCAGAAGATCGGAGGCTGGGACGTTGCAATAAGAGATACTTATATAGGCTTGTAATGATGATTGACAGGACTGAAAGATTAGCTATCTTTTGAACTTTCATTTAAATATGCTATCTTGAGTTTCATTTGAATAGCAACTTTTATCCACATTAAGTGATAATGAAAATATTTTACTTTAAATTCTTTGCATTTTGGATTGCTGATGTACTAAAAATCAGTATGAAATAATGGATGCATTTTAACCGATGATAACAGAAGGTGAGCAGAGATGGTATGATGAGAAACTGTCATCTTCACAGAGCATCTGAGAAAAACTCCCCAATGGAAAAACAAAATGAGTTAAATGAAATTGAGCTTAATTAATGTTACACATTCTGCTTTAGTAAATGTGTTTTTTTGAAGAAATTATGTGAATGTGTAGAGATAATAGAACATATACATATATGCAAATATAAGAAGAAAAAAAAAAAACACCTCTGAATGTGACTTTAAAACATCACTAAACTCACAAATGTCAAACACAATGACTCACCATGAGCAGAAACACTGAAGATCTTTTCACTGTCACTGCTGCTGTTGATTATCTTCAATTTATACTCTCCAGAGTCTGTGATTTTGATGTTCATGATGGTCAGAGATCCAGTCTGATGATCCAGCTTCAGTCTGTCACTGAATCTTTCTATACATTGATTATCTGTACAGAGCTTACTCTGACTCCCAGTGATTTGAGCAATGCGAATGGCATTAAAATACCATATAATCTTGTCTTGTTGCTTTGTTTTAACACCAGTGTTTAGAGTGACTAAATCTTCCTCTGTCACAAATACAATCTCTCTGTCTGCACCAAAACCAGAAGCACCTAAAGAAGAAATGAACAAATAATTGTTATCCAAATTATAAGAAAAGAAATCAACATTGCTATGGAAGAGAAAGTGAAAGCTCCCTGCTTCTGAAATGTCTACCTATTATTTTCTGCTCTTAAGTTTAAGTGCAAGTAGCAGAGACTGTAACATGCAATCCTAAATAGCTTACAATGGCCATGTAAAACCACACTTTAAAATACAAGCGACAAATGCATTTCTGTCGACTATAGAGCGATTACAGCTAATACTAAACAAAACGAGGTTCGCTTTCGGATTTTAGCCCTATCGTCTGAATAAGAAACTATAAGTATAAAAGTCTTACCATTGATTAAACACCAGAACAAGGGCAAACTAAAGAGAGGCCTCATTGTCACCATTTGTCCTAATAAATGAATAAATAAATAAATTCAGATTTAAGTATACATAAATGTTCTGTGTTTTTTTTTGCCTCGACATTGAAGTAGATGAAGAGTACAAAGGTGGCTGCAATGAGGGGAGGAGTAAGTATCTACGGTTAAAACAGACAGTTCTGAATAATCTCTAACCAGGGGCGTAGCTTTGCTTTTGACATTGGTGGGGACATAACAGCAGAACCCATAAAGATTTTTAAAGAAAACTCTTCTGTAGTAACAAACACAACTTTTCACTCATATCTGATTAACAGATAAATTAATCCAACTTACGTTCTTATGCAAGTGTTGATTTTTAATTTGTGGATTTTTAAGATGCAGTTTGCCTTATACTATCAATGTCACTGCGTCACCTGATAGTGTCATGCATCCTTGATTTCATGGAAACACCAAAGATGCTATGTTAGGCTTTTTATTAGACAGGTACTGAACACAGAGTAGAATTACAACAGAACTTTTAACACACTCAAATGTATCAAATATGATAAAGCAGTGCTGCATATCTGACACAAGAGCAGAAAACATTTAAATAGTAAGACTTAACAATAAGATTTAACAATAAATAATTTAATTTATTTACTCTATATACAGCTGTATGTATCACATGGGCAGCTCCGAAGAGAGCGACACATGTTTTCATCTGGGAACTACAGTAATTATGACTTGGCGTGAACGCAGCATAAACCTTTGACCGGCATGTCGGTAGGAAATAAAGCTGAAGTCCTGTCGTAAACGCTGAACCGGTAAAAGCCGCCGCTGCAGCAGCAGCTTTAAAAGTTTATCACACTGTGAAGGAGTTATATCCTATTGTATACAGACAAATACACAGAACGACTAAATGTTTAAGTGAGATTATAGAGGGTTTGCACTCATGTCATGGTTTGGACAGTCAGACTTAACAAGCAAATGTTGAATCATTTGATATTTACAACTTTCTACTTTCGTCAGCAGTTGAATGATATTGATTTAATTAATAAATGGCTTCATCTGGTGGGTATTTGCGGAACTGCAGCTAAAACAGTTCACAGCACCATTAACTCTACTGTGTGGGCCAGTGTTCTGACAATATGCTACCTGACAGTATGTACTATCATTATTATATTTGCATGGTTTTAGGGTTAGGGCTTGAATTATGATTCTGAGTACATTATATGGCAGTGTAAATAACACCTTTTTTATCTTGCCAAAATCAGCTCTGGAAAAATCATCCTGTTCTGGTTGATTTTGCTTTAAATGTTAACGAGCTCTGCTCTTCTTTGTGGAGTGACGAGCCTATTTACTTTAGCCACTAAAATTGTAAACTGGCACATTATTAGGAAAGGCGATAGCAAAGATACATAAAATAACCCTTATACTCACTTCTGCTGTAAGTGAAACCGGATCATGAATGATTTGTGCGAACATAGACGGATATATGTAGGTCGGGAGGCGCATTCCTTTCACAAACAAACGTAATCCACTGCATCTTCAGCGGCTCAGATGTCGGGAGTAAATGACGACCACTATGATCATTATAACATCCAGCAACACAACACCTCAATCGCTCAATCTGAGATATTCTTGTCTAACTTACATCCCTGCTCCAGCATTGAAACAAAGAGGGCAGACTGTTACAGCTGATCTGAGGTAAGATGCTAATGTCAATCAGCTACCGATGGAGAGGCCTCTGTTGGTGTGACACCACAATGACAGGCTTCTGAGAATGGCTCAGTTTGAAAAAGGGGATATTATTTTTAAAGATTAATTAAAAACCACTGCATGGGTTTTGATCATTTTAGGGTAGATTTGTACATACACTGCCAACACACATTAATGTTCAAACAACATGTAAAAGTGAACTTTGCATCCGATGACCCCTTTAATTCACTGTGTTCCTGATTATTTGTAAAATTTACTAGTAATTTTATTAATTTTTTTTACTTTTTTTTTTTTTTTTTTTTACAGAATTCAATTAAGTCTAAAAAAAAAAAAAAAAAGATTGAATATTGTATATAAGAGGAGGTGTCGACAAAATTTCATCTGTAAAATGTGAGACTTTGTTTTATTAACTTTTCCAAAATAAACTTGCAAATAACAGTGTTAAATATGATTGTTGTGTTACAGCTTTCCCTCTGAGCCAGTTGCAGTTTCTCATCATGTTTCTGTAGATTAAAGTTCAGAGCTGTTCATAGCCACAGGAGAAGACACCTACAATACGCCTACAAACTAAACACACAAGCCCTGAATAGCCATGTTTACCTACAAGATGGTGGTCCACCCAGCAGATCAAACCACATTTCTCAAAAAAATCAAACAGCAGCAGGTTTCAGTTTGACTCAGATGATGAACGTTAGTAAAATGGTACTGTGAGATTGCACACTGTTTTAACACTGTACTGTTTCCACATATGCTATAATTGAGTAGCCTACTGAGTAAATAAACACATAATATACACATCATACGTGGTTTTAACTCTTGTGTCATTTTTCCACATAGGCTATAATTGAGCATAACCATTTTTCAATCACTAAAGTTTAGGCTCTCACTGTAAAAAAAATAAAAATAAATTGTAAATAAAACAAAGATTAACAGAGTACATTTCACAAGAAAGAATTTCAGTTTTTTTTTTCTGACTGAAAATTTCACATTTAATTAAATTGTTGTTGTTCATTTCTTTGTAATTAATTGTGAAATTGACTTGCAATTTATAAGGAAAATTAATTCTACGATATATTTCAGTTTGTTTTACCATGAAATGTAGTTTATTTATTATGTATGTATATTATGTATAAAAACCGACTGTGCGCATTTGCAGTAGGAGGGTCAAACTCTGTCGTGGGAGGATTCACATTAGTTCCATTATGTTTCTTTAGATCAGTTGTGTTTTCATCGATAGTCTAACTAGATCAGACTTTTCACTAAACAATGATGTTTCACAAGCTGGTTTTGTTCTGTTTTTCCTGCTGGTGTCAGATTGGTAAGTTATTATTTTCATTGATTTGTTTCATATTTGTTTAATTTATTTACATTTCAAAGTAATAAGATCCTGCTGTGGTTCAAATTAAATTATTTTCCTCATCGATCAAATTTCTCTTGTTGTTTAAAAATCTTAATTTTAGTGATTACAAATACAAATCCTCTAAAAACCTTTCTAAAAAAAATATTGTAATTATTTCTGCAGTAATCATAAACAATGGTGATGAATAAATCCAGTATTTTTAGACTTGTACTTTCAAAGCTGCATTTAATTTATCATATAATTTGTTATTGCTCCACAGCAAATCATTTTAGAGCACATTAAAGATCAAACTGATTCACGCGTTCTGTTCTTTTTATTTTGTTGTGTCTCTCTGCTGCTATCAAAAGTTACAAACTGATTTCAGGCTTTCTACACAAACAAGAGCATTAATCTGAAAACCTTTTATTTGTTCTCCAGGTGTGTTTGGTGAGTCAGTGTCAGTGATGGAGGGAGATTCTGTCACTTTACACACTTCTGTTACTGAAATACATGAAGATGAAGACATGCTGTGGAAATTTGGTGCTGAAAAGTCTCTCATAGCTAAAATCAGAATTGAGAATCAAATCTTTGTCACATCTGATGGTCCTGATGGGAGATTCAGACATAGACTAAAGCTGGACAAACAAACTGGATCTCTGACCATCACAAACATCACAACTAAACATGCTGGAGTCTATGAACTAGAGATAAATGGACCTATGTGGTCATTAAAAACATTTAGTGTTTCTGTTTATGGTGAGTAAAAACAAGTTATCCTACTTGTTTTATTAGTTATTTGCACTGAATTGTTTCTTTATGTTGTGTTCATAATTACATTTCTGTTTATTCTCTCATGTTTTCAGCTCATCTGCCTGCTCCCATCATTACCAGAGACTGTTCATCATCATCATCATCTTGTTCATTGTTGTGTTCAGTGGTGAATGTGAGTCATATGACTCTCTCCTGGTACAAAGGAAACAGTTTATTGTCCAGCATCAGTGTGTCTGATCTCAGCATCAGTCTCTCTCTACCTCTGGAGGTGGAATATCAGGATAAAAACACCTACAGCTGTGTGATCAACAATCCCATCAGCAACCAGACCACACATCTGGACATCAGCAAACTCTGTCACACATGTTCAGGTTGGTGTTGATATTAACCTTGATTAAGTAATCTGATCTGTTATATAGTGCTGATATTTAATAGAGTTTGTTATAGATCAGATTCAGTCACACAAATGACTCATTTTGTCCATTACAGATCAGGTCTCACTGTTGTTTTACATGATGCTGCTCTCTGCTACTGCTGCTGGATCTCTGTTCATTTTAGCTGTAGTCGGGATCTTCTTCATCTGCAAGAAATGTAGAACAAATAACAGAGAAGGCAAGTATTAACTATAGTTTTTAATAATTATTATGGCATAGGGTCATTTTTTTAAATGTATACATAATAATGTACCATTGATGTATGTTTGTTAGGATAGGACAATTTTTGGCCAAGATACAACTGTCTGGAATCTGAGGGTGTAAAAAAAAAAAAAAAATCTAAATTTTGAGAAAATTGCCTTTAAAGTTGTCCAAATGGAGTTCCTAGCAATGCATATCACTAACCAAAAATCAAGTTTTGATATATTTATGCTAACAAATTTTTACAACATATCTTCATGGAGCATTTACGGAAGCCCTGAACCGCATGGTGGGGAAAAAAAAGAAAACCTATAGTGGAGGGGAGAAAAAAAAAAGAAAAATTATCTCGTTATTTCGACATAATAACTCGTTATTTCGAGATATTAAGTCGTTATTTCGACTTCTTAACTCGTTATGTGGTGGAAAAAAAATATGGTGGGGGAGGAAAAAAAATTAAAACTTATCTCGTTATTTCGAGAAACTAAGTCGTTATTTCGACATACTAACTCGTTATTTCGAGATACTAAGTCGTTATTTCGACATACTAACTCGTTATTTCGAGATACTAACTCGTTATTTCGACATAATAACTCGTTATTTCGACATACTAAGTCGTTATTTCGACATAATAACTCGTTATTTCGACATAATAACTTGTTGTTTGGTGTGGAAAAAATAAAACGTATGGTGGGGAAGAAAAAAAATAAAACTTATCTCGTTATTTCGACATAATAACTCGTTATTTCGACATACTAAGTCGTTATTTCGACATACTAACTCGTTATTTCGACATAATAACTCGTTATTTCGACATAATAACTTGTTGTTTGGTGTGGAAAAAATAAAACGTATGGTGGGGAAGAAAAAAAATAAAACTTATCTCGTTATTTCGACATAATAACTCGTTATTTCGACATAATAACTCGTTATTTCGACATAATAACTCGTTGTTTGGTGTGGAAAAAATAAAACGTATGGTGGTGAAGAAAAAAAATAAAATTTATCTCGTTATTTCGACATAAGTCTCACTGTGATAAGGTTTGTAGTTATTTCGATAGGAGCCACTAGAGGGCAGAATAAGACCGGGAATCAAATAAGGAACGCGTTTTAATAATTATACAAGTTGGTGCTCCAAAATCCTAGAGGTTTACCATAGGAATTTGCATTCACGCCAGGAATTCATTCAAGACTAAGCATTATTGAGGTTTAAGGAGCCCATAAATGCTACATATTACCGTAAAAGGTTGTCATTAATACCCTAGGCGTTTATTCTATGTAGTTTTCATAACACTGGCTATTGTACTAATTCGTACTTTTCTAATACTGTACGTAGCCTAATGGACAATTAACTTATTTTGCAATTGCATAGCTAGCTTTTAGTTTTGTGCTAATGGCCAGTATTGCTCTTTTAGCTGTATAGTCTATCTATTAGATCTGCTTCAGTGTGCTGGGAATATTCGCAAGTTTTTTCAGCTTTTTCAGTCGGCTTTGCGAACACCCACTTCTAAATCCCCTCTGATGTGCATCATAGTGTGCTGTATTAGCCAAAATCATGACAGTTCAGCACATGATAGCTAATCCAATCGCACGTGAATAAATGCAAATATTCCCTAAAAACACCCAGTAAAGATGGTTAGAACCGGGGCCAGCTTCCTT
This sequence comes from Labeo rohita, assembly GCF_022985175.1. NCBI lineage: Eukaryota > Metazoa > Chordata > Actinopteri > Cypriniformes > Cyprinidae > Labeo > Labeo rohita. The sequence continues at coordinate 110,353 of NW_026127857.1, read as the reverse complement.
AGAAATATGATAGCGCCCGCGCCCGCTTCGTCCCGTCCCGCAGCAGTCAGAGAGGATGAGACAGTGACAGAAATGCCTCCTGTTCATGTCGCCTGATCATGTCAGGAGAGGCGCGCAGATTTGTACAATAATAATTAGCCTACTTATTGACTACTAATTTGAATCGGTACATTATAACGAAAACAATATCTTAAATTAAGAGTAGGAGTGCGTGAGGCACAAACTAACGGGGGGTTAATTGTAACACACGTGGTTTATATATTTCCACATACGCCAGTATAACCAAATTTATAGAATTTACTAGATGCCATAGCAACACTATACAGAGAAAAAAGTGCGCCAAAATTTAAAAGCCTTTTGCAGATATCGCTGAATATTTATTTTACCATAGTAAAAGCAAATTTCTGGCTGAAGTAATTTTTCAGTTTTTAGTATTCATTTAAAACGAGACAAATATAATATTATTTTAATCGCCAATCTGATATTTATCAGTCTCGATAGTTTATTAATGCTTGACAAACCAGCAGAAGACACGAACCCGTTTTATATTCCAATCGCACTGATGGGGAATGTTGTAACACTGCGTTACAATCTGCCCCGCTATATTAAACTATGCTGTTCTATGACATTAGCGATGTAATTTTCACTATTTACTTTTATGGATCTTAATAAGAAACCTCAAGAAACAGGTAAATAAAAATATACACTATTAAAAATATAGTTTCACTCCTAAAACTCTGCTGCATGTACAGGGTTCGTGGCTGTTTGTCCTTTTAGCGGCACATAAAGCGATTATAGTCTAGAAAGCGAGCAAATAGCGCTTTCATCACTAAAAAGCTGTCACTCACTTCAATTTATTGTAATCTCTCAATGTTCCGTTATAATCAATGAAGCTCGCGAAACTGCAATATATAATATAATATCTTATTTACATCGTGTGTGTGGAGTTTGGCATTGAGTGAATTCTCAATGTCTCACCCTGTATCTATTTATATATTTATTTATTAATATCTTAATATATTATTATATCTTGTATTAACCATTAGCACACAAAATCATTATTCCACTCTCCTCCTCCACTCTCCTCCTGACTTTATCTTTATATATATATATATATGTGTGTGTGTGTGTGTGTGTGTGCGCGCGTGCGCGCGCGTGTGTGTGTATATAATTGTGGGAACTCATCATTTTAAAGCACCACCGCACTCCAGAACAGAGTAGTTTTTTTAGCGAGCAAACAGCAGATTTGGCGAGAGAGATGTGGCAGGTGCTACACACTCTGGCAGCCGGTAGTGGCGCTGTGACCTGCCGCTGCCAGAGAGAGGGCCAGCCATAAACGCCGCATTCTTGTGGTGTAGCATTTCCTATATTTTATTGACCCGATCAGAAACTCCCAATTCTATCATCTTGGCTTACACTGCATTACAATTGCCGTTCTTACAATATGATTAATTTACGTCGGGCGAATATTTGAGGTCCTATCTATGCATAACTGCCGGCCTAAAGAAGTCACTAGGTGGCGGTAAAAAGATTGCTAACCTGTTATGGATCTAAATCGGATTGTAGGTTTTTATTTCTATTTGGGTTTGCAATACAAAGAGATTCTCGAAGTTCTTAGCCATCAGCATGGCATAATAATGTGTCTTAGAACCCTCCAAAACATATTGAGGAAGAATAGGCTTCGCCGAAGGAAGGACTTCACTGACGTGTTAGATGTTGCTTACTTTGTTAATGAGCAGCTTGAAACATCGGGCCAGATGGTTGGCTATAGAATGATGCACCTAATGTGCATTCAAGAGGGACTTGTTGTGAAAAGGGAAACGGTCAGATTGCTCTTAAGTGTTTTGGATCCAGTTGGAGTGGCACACAGGCGAGCGCGAAAACTGCGAAGGAGGAGATACCACAACCCAGGGCCAAATTTCATGTGGCATCTAGATTCTTATGATAAATTAAAACCCTATGGCCTATGCATAAATGGATGTGTCGACGGATTTTCAAGGCATCTGATGTGGTTGAAAGTCTCTTATACAAATAGCGACCCAAAGGTGATTGCATCATACTACATTGAATCCGTGAAAGAAAGGCGCGGATGCCCTCAAAGGATCCGTGCTGATCGTGGAACAGAGAACGTCGCTGTTGAGCAGATGCAAATGTTCCTTCGACGTGCTGCTACAGATGACTTCGCCTACCACCGCAGTTTCATTTACGGTTCGAGTAATCATAACCAAAGGGTTGAAAGCATTTGGAGTATACTGCGCAAGGAAAATGTTCAGTTTTGGATGAATTTCTTTCAAACTCTAAAAGAAGAAGGCCACTTTACTGGGGATTTCCTTGATCGATCACTTGTGCAGTTTTGCTTCATGAGGATTCTGCAGGTAGGCTAAGTGTAATTTTTTCTTAAATACTTATTGAATAGTTCACACTCAGGACAAGTACAGCCAAAAAAAGTTGTAATTTTTTTTTCAAGTCGTAAAAAAAGGTCGTGAAAACGTTATCTTACCTATTAATACGAAAGATGTCTTTTTAACGTTATTAACGTTAATGGTGTTAAAAAGATGAATAAAAAGTTTTCAAGTGTGATTTTATAACTTTGATAAATGTTCTAAACATTGATAAATGTTTTTATTGTCAATAAGGCTATGTTACGTCTTTGCGTATAGCAGGGGGGAGCTGCCGCAAAACCTGTCAATCAACCCGTCACCGCTAGGGGCAGCTGCCACTTGACTCGTCACCATTTAACCCGTTATATAAACGACATACACGTTAATAACTTAAATGGCATTTGAAAAGAATAACTGTTAAGTGTTTATCTAAGTGTGTATTACAGTGTACACATTTTACATTTTTTATATTTATTAAAATAAACTATAAAATCAAATGAATTGATAGTCCTCTAGGCAAAGGCATAGGATGAATTATTGAATGACTGTTCATTTATTTCATTTTTTATTTATTAATTCTCCCAAACTATCAGGTATGCTATAGCATATTAAACAGTTCCAGTGAGAGATCTTGAGGCAGGTGCAACGTTTAGTAGGAGCCATGAGACTCATCGCGCTCCGGATTAAAACAGCAGAATAAAATATAAAATAAGGTGGCAAATAAGTAGACTATATAAGAGTAGAAGGAAACGCGGGATGCATATGTTTAGTCGTGCATCAGTCGGAGTGTTTGGTAGCTGTAAGGCGGGTGAAAAGAGTTTGGTTAATGGTGAATTTTGACCTATTGTGTGTACCTTCTGGCTCCCACAGACTACAGGAGATACTCGCTTGTTTAAAAAGCATCTTATATAGGTCGCCAATCAGGTATATCCAGGATGGATCCCGAGGCAGGCCTATATAACGGGTTAACGGTGACGAGTCAAGTGGCAGCTGCCCCTATATCGGTGACGGGTTGAGTGACAGTTTTTGCGGCAGCTCTCCCTGCCACGCAAAGATTTTACTCCCTCTTCTGTAACAAGTATACTCTTAATAAGGTGGATTTTATAACAAGATTTGTCTCTTGACTGCTCTTTTCTTAGGGGGAGCTTGATGATTTTGCTCAAATGTGGAACGCGCACCGCATACGAACACAACGCAATATTAACGCACCGCATGGACGACCGGCCGTAATGTATATGGCTCCTCATCTCTACGGGTCAGAAGATCATATCTTTCGGTGTGACCCTGCTGATGTTCAGAACTGCCAAGAGGAGTGTGTAACACCAACGCACCCATGTGACGAGACTGTTTTTGAACTTTGTTGTCTGATAATGGATGAACTTCATCTCAATGTCCCAGAGGATGCAGAGAGTGCCAGAGCCCTGTACATTAGGCTTAGGCAAGAGATACTACATGTGTTGTGATTTGTTTTTAGAAGAAAAAAACATCTGGAATCTTGTAATTTAATAAACTGAGTCATTTTTATAGAATTGTAAGTTTAAGGTTATGTAACTATATGTTACAACACTTGGACATGATATTGTAAATTGTGGATTGGAAATTACTTTTTGGATTGGACTGTTTTAAAGTCTTTACTTATGAATAATGCACATGTTATAAAATAAAGGACAGCTTGAATGATAGCCTATACTTTAGAATTTATTTAACATAAACATGCACTGTGAGCACTGAACACTTTTCTCATTCAGTCAGGGACTTTTTTACTTGCAAATGTAGTTACAGAACATGAGAATGTGTACCAAGGGGTACTGACAAAATTAAGTAGTATCGCAGGAAGGCTATTTCTATTTCTGGTTCCAATCAATTCTAAAACTGACTTAGAAGAACTGGTATCCAACATACCATATTAAAACACTAGTGGGACTGTAAAACTTAAATGTTTAAGGCCAACAAAAGAAATGTATGGCAATGTTTTTTTTATGTTTTTCATAACTGAAATGTCTTGTAAGACCTATGATGTCTTTCGGTTTGTCCCAGAAAACACAAATGAACGCAGTATAAAAAGAAGCCTGATTATTTTACCACTGCCATACATGAAGAACATTTTCAAAATGTGATTTAGCTAGTGGGACTGTAACATGAACTTCTGGTACTTATATTTAGGTAACACTTAGATGTGTAAGGCCAACAAAAAGAAATGTATGACAATGTATGGTTTTCAAAACTGAAATGTCTTATAAGACCTATAATGTTTTTAAGTTTGTCCCAGAAAACAAATTAACACAGTATATAAAAAAGAAGCCTGTTTTTTTTACCACTGCCATACATGGAGTACATTTTCAAAATGTAGTTTAGCTAGGCATGCACATAATTTACCTTACAAGGTATTGTCAGCTTTACAACAGATCCATTTTCAAGAAGTTGGCATCTAAGACACTCACAAACTCTCTTCGAAATTCAGAGTAGGTACTGTAAGTGCAGGGTATCTGCAACAGTGGACCACATGTATGTGCCACTGGACATCTGTGTAAACCCCTGAGATCTGTAAACTCAACATCAATGTGTGAAACACAGATAACATCAGCTCCAGTGGTAAAGCGCAGAAATTTATGCAGTTTATCTTTGTCAAGTGATCGAATGAACAGCTTTAAAAACTGCATTGTTTTGCTGTGAGAAGGTTGTTTCTCATTGGGTTTAAGCAAGGCAATAACGCCTTTTGCAGTTGGAATTTTGGATTCATAAAGTGCTAAAACTGCCGACACAGTTGGAAGCAGACATTTTAAAGTACACTGAGCACTAGCAGCCATCATTTCAAGAGCATACATTGGCTCCTGTATTAGTTGTTTGTGTGCTGTCCGAATGATGGTGTCCTTTATGGTATCTCCATCAGGAACAGCGTGCCCACCCATTCTGGAAAGCATGTCGAGTAGGTCATCCCTGTCATACTCTTTCCTTCCAGCACAGAGCAGATGATGTCTTTCTCAAATGGTGTGACAAACCTTGAATAAAACAGAATGTATAAACATGACTTACAGTGCATAGTGGCAAATATCGGTCATACTATTCAGTGGCTCATTTAGCATGCAGCACAATACTACAGTACATACCTAAGAAAAGATTCAATCAGCATGTCTGGTGTCACTTTGTTCTCCCCATGAAGAAGACAGACTGCAAAGGCCAACGACAGCTTCACTGGAAAGAATCCATGATCCTGGTATCCTTTTAGTAGAATTCTACCTACTGCCTCCCATTCTTCTTTTCCATACTCAGGCTGAAGTGCTGGGACATACTCAATCTCCCCATCTGCACAATTCAGGAAAAAAGCTTCCCAAAAACCTGAATATGCATCCCGGGCAACACCTGATGCATCAATGGCACATTCATCAACAAAGGTAACTGACAGTCTAGCCTCCACAATACTGGCATCTTTGAACTGTTCCACCATATCATTAATGATGTTGACACGATGTAGTCTCAGCACCTTCGGAGCAGAATCTTGATGTGTTACCAAATGTTCTACCTCTCTTGACCGGGATGGAATTTCTTCTAGATGCGTTACCAAATGTGCTACCTCTCCTGACTGAGATGGTATCTCTTCTTGAGGTGTTACCAAATGTGCTACCTCTCTTGCCTGGGATGGAATTTCTTCTAGATGTGTTACCAAATGTGCTACCTCTCTTGACTGGGATGGTATCTCTTCTTGAGGTGCATCTATGGAAAGAGTATCGTCAGAGGTGTAGTCAGGATCCTCCACTGGACCAAACTGTATTTCATTATCAGATGACAAATGGGTCTCGCCTGTTATGTAGCAGTCATCATTTTGTTCTGATGGTGTGTCTGAAGTTTGAAGATCCTCCGAAGAAGCTTCAGATTCTTCAGCTTCCAGTGTTACCAAGTAGAATCTCAGTACTCCCAGTTTAACGGATTCGTACAGCCCTCCAACGGTGACATCATGTGGCATTTCACACTCTTGAAAATCATATATTTTGAAAGAGAAACTGACTTCAGGACCTTTTTTTGACCAACCCCGAGGAAAAAAAAGCTCCTTTCCCAGCTTGATGAGGTCATCATAACCAGCAGTTTTCGGAACAGACAGTTTTCTTGTCCCACCACCGCCTTTTGTTCGAACTTGTTTTCCATTGTGTATCCATCCAAGCTCAATCCGTCTTGACTCTTTGCAAGCATTTTTGTTTCCAATCAACTTTCTTGTGCTCCCACATTCCTCCTTTTCACCAGCGTCCTCTGTGAAGTTTGAGGCATTTCCAAGTTTCATTTTCTTTCTTAGTTTTTCTAGAAGAGTTAGTTTTCTAGATTCTTTAACATGGTTGCCATTGTCACAGTAACGCCTTAATGCAACCCTATCACCAAGGGCTGGCAGGAATCTCTCCAATGTTTTGTCATCCATTGTTATTACTGTTGAGTGGTCAATCTATGAACATATAAATGTACATGTTTAGGGATACATAAAGGCTGCAGTTTCATCCATTATGAACAAAAAAACTGACACTTAAAACTTACAAGCCTAGACCAATGATGGACTAGGTCTGATAATATTCTATTAGCTACATTTGATTACTCTTGTCATTAGGGATGTAACATTACAACCAGAATCGGTTGAAAATCAATAAAAATATGTGCGAAATGCACATACTAAATAAATTACGACACATTTGGGGACGGGGCTTATATGAGTGTATAGCAAGAAAGCGCTCTCTAAGCCAGTGATCCTCAATTCCAGAGCTGGGGTCCCCAGGGACTGGAATTGAGAATCACTGCTCTAAGCGCCACCTGCTGTCAGGATGTGAATTCACATTCTCATGCAGCAAAACATTCTGTTTTTGCTTAAAATGTTAAAAATTATTCAATCTAATTAAAATGAAAAGCTGCTCATGCAGCAAGTATGCAGCATTTTTGTTGGCATCGTAATTAAGATGCAGTGGTTGTCTCTAATTTTACATGGCTAACCGTACAGATAGTTTAGTCTGTAATAGAGCAAATAAAACATTTTGTTCATGTACTCATATGAAGATAGTTTTAAAATTTGCATTACTCATTTATTTATTTGATTTAGGATTTGTTTTAAAATTTTCACTTAGTTTTATTATAAAAAATATTATAATTTCACAAAGATACATGCAGCATTTTGTCTGAGAAATAATAAAAAGACCAAAAAATAAAAAAAAATAAAATCGTGACAAAATCGTATCGTGAATCCTATTGCATCATGAGTTGACTGAATCGTTAACGTTACATCCCTACTTGTAATGACCTTTACTAAAATTTTACCAATATAATTACTAAAATAAGTTATACACTTCAAATTGAATATATGCGGTAACTGCATTCAAATAATGAACATGTTTAATATACATGTTTATATTACCTTTTGCTCAATCATGCGCTTTATCGTGTCCTCTGCCACTCCACGATTGCGAAGGAAGTCATACAGTTCATCCTCCTTTTCTGCCATGACTGAGATGATTTTTTCTCTGCGTTTGCTCCTGCCAGCTTTGACCTTCCTGTTGTGTTGCGATCAAATGTGGCCGATGTACGAATGTCCTATAGTCAAACAACGCTTCTATCTAATCTGCAGTAAGTTTCATAATAGTCTACTCCTATTTTAGACCATACAGCAGCAACAACAACAACAACAACAACAATAAAAGTTAAAATAATATTAATAATAATAATAGCCTTAGTAGTGATAGGCTAACGAAGTGCAAGCAAATTCGATTACAACAGAGTTTCTGATCGGGCCAATAAAGGTCAAGCGCATGAAGCAAAATCCTTGTTAAGTCTGAAGTCAAGCGTCACCGCTTCCGGGTCCAAAGGATACTGCCAGAAAACAACAAAATGTGCTAATATACTATGGAAGTCATTTTCTGCCAATTTTAAATAAATCAATTTAATTATAAAAATGAAAATGAAAACCAGATTAACGATTTCATTTCATAAAAGCTATACGTAAAATATGTGCCAAAATTAAAAATGAAATATTTTTTTTTATTTTCATTTTCACTGTGAAAATGCATTTCCATGAAAAACTGAAAAATAAAATGCAGTTGGTGATTTGACATTTCATTTTCACTGCAATCTCGAGGCAAAGCTGCCAATCTTAAATGCATATGTAAAAAAGAAAATGCAAAACCAGTTTTTACAAAGCTTTTTATTAATGCTCACGCAATAATAGTGACACAATTCAAATTAAAATTAAAAGTTTATCTTCCGCTATATTGTCTCTTGTATTTCAGTTTTCATTTTCGTTTTCATTTTCAAAGTCAACTTTTATGCAAATTCTATTTTGATAAGGGGGCGGGGCTTATTGTTCGAGCGACGTACAGAGGCCCGTTCCCACCACAGTAAAGTAAAAAATATATGATTGTGTAAGTCATAATAATGTGAAACGCTCTCATATTAATGACTTAATAGCTTAATGACTGTTACTTCTACGCATGTGCCAAGCAGCGTAGCACAAAGTGCAGTTTATAATATCACTAATGATAAATATAATGATAAATTATCAGCATGTATTTCATACTTTTCTTTTGCACGAGAAGGTGTGTAATGCAGAAACAGAGTATTTACCATGATTAAACGAGGCCTGCTTGTGCTCACCGTTGGAAACATCTGATGGATTACTAAAGAAATACTGTATTCTTAGTTGAATGAATGTTTCTTACGAAAATTAATCAAGGTTTTACAAACCAATACATGGTAATTGTTAGAACATGCAAATTAACCATGAGTTAATGTGTTAATTAATAGCCTATAACACGTATTTCATGGAGGCGTCCATTTGAAGTGCGTTCATCTTAAGGATTAGCTAGACACACACACACACACAAACATTTTTAGAATGATTATCTGGTTTTTATGTTAATTTTAAATTGACCGAAAATGCCTGCCAAATAAATAAATAAATAGTGTTTGGGAAGCTATGAGCACGGAGACTGTATAGTGTACACCGTAAGTTTGAAAACGTTTAGCTTAAATGTTTACTTTGAATAAACAGTGCCCATAAACGGCTGATGAGATAGTAGTGAAGTGAGTTGAGGCTTGGACAAATTGCACTCCACTTCGCGTGTACGCTCGTCACACAGTTAAACCAAAGACTATAGAATTTGGTTAAACACAGCGCTTGCAGTTAAACTCGCAGCGGTTTATTATTATTTTTCCAAAGTTGTCTCCAAGAATGAACATAGAAGCGCTGTCTGATTGACAAGCAGCTAGGATGCCTTCGAGGGATTTATACCGCGATTTCCAAAGTAAAATGGCAAATTTACACTGAAATGATTAACTGCACGAACTTTATTATCTCGCAATGCTCTTCCCGTTAAACCTGCTTGTCATCGTTATTAAAATTAATATTTAATTACATTTAGTTTGTCAAACTAGGATGATTATAGTTATTGTAAAGGCTATTTATTATTATTATCAGGCAATATTTATTGTATGATCATGATTTATTATTTGACGTTGACTTCGCATTTATAACACATTTAGCTCTGGACTCTGTCTCATTGTAATGTGTTGTGTTTTCTGCATTAATGTTGTTGTAGGCTTCAATAGCTTCGTCATTTTATGTTCTAGTGAATTACTTTGTCTAATCTCGTTTTAATTTATGTTTATGTTTGATTGTCATGTCCTGTACCAACTGTTGAATCGTTGAAACGATTAATAAAGCTTGGCTATACTTCACTATCTCATGCATTGTGGACCCAATCAAAAGCATTTTTTTGTTATTTAAATATATTTATTTCGTTGCTGTCATGCAACTTTAAGAGTGAAAATAATATAGTAATAATAGTAATATTAACAATAAACTCTTTAATTATTTCTGACACATTTTAATACAAGGCTAGATGATTTAGTGTACCCCCAATCAATACAGGTTCAGAAGGTCTCAGATAAACCAAATTGCTGATGTCACATCTCGCTCAGCAGTGTGGGTGTGTAAAAACACAAGAGGTTTAACACAACAAGTTTATTGGGGGGAGTGTCATTTTCACAGCGTTAATATTGCACCTGTGGAAATTACTCCCCCCCACTAATACAGATTTACAAGGGCAAACAAATAAACCAAATGTATGCTGATATCACATCTTGCTCTACAGAGTGTATGCAAAACAGCATTTCTTACGTCATCACTTAACAAGCGGATGGCTATCGAATAATTAACAGGTGATTACAGGATTGTGTAAAGTTAACACATACACCAAACCAGTGGTGGTGTAGTGGTGCCTAGAGAATTTAAGATATTGTTTTCGTTATAATGTACCGATTCAAATTAGTAGTCAATAAGTAGGCTAATTATTATTGTACAAATCTGCGCGCCTCTCCTGACATGATCAGGCGACATGAACAGGAGGCATTTCTGTCACTGTCTCATCCTCTCTGACTGCTGCGGGACGGGACGAAGCGGGCGCGGGCGCTATCATATTTCTAAGGAAGCTGGCCCCGGTTCTAACCATCTTTACTGGGTGTTTTTAGGGAATATTTGCATTTATTCACGTGCGATTGGATTAGCTATCATGTGCTGAACTGTCATGATTTTGGCTAATACAGCACACTATGATGCACATCAGAGGGGATTTAGAAGTGGGTGTACGCAAAGCCGACTGAAAAAGCTGAAAAAACTTGCGAATATTCCCAGCACACTGAAGCAGATCTAATAGATAGACTATACAGCTAAAAGAGCAATACTGGCCATTAGCACAAAACTAAAAGCTAGCTATGCAATTGCAAAATAAGTTAATTGTCCATTAGGCTACGTACAGTATTAGAAAAGTACGAATTAGTACAATAGCCAGTGTTATGAAAACTACATAGAATAAACGCCTAGGGTATTAATGACAACCTTTTACGGTAATATGTAGCATTTAATAAATTTTATTTTTTTTCTTCCCCACCATACGTTTTATTTTTTCCACACCAAACAACGAGTTATGTCGAAATAACGAGTTATTATGTCGAAATAACGAGTTAGTATGTCGAAATAACGAGTTATTATGTCGAAATAACGAGTTAGTATGTCGAAATAACGACTTAGTATCTCGAAATAACGAGTTATTATGTCGAAATAACGAGATAAATTTTATTTTTTTTCTTCCCCACCATACGCTTTATTTTTTCCACACCAAATAAGGAGTTTTTATGCCGAAATAACGAGTTATTATGTCGAAATAACGAGTTATTATGTCGAAATAACGAGATAAGTTTTATTTTTTTTTCTTCCCCACCATACATTTTATTTTTTCCACACCAAACAACAAGTTATTATGTCGAAATAACGAGTTATTATGTCGAAATAACGAGTTATTATGTCGAAATAACGAGTTAGTATGTCGAAATAACGACTTAGTATGTCGAAATAACGAGTTATTATGTCGAAATAACGAGATAAGTTTTATTTTTTTTCTTCCCCACCATACGTTTTATTTTTTCCACACCAAACAACAAGTTATTATGTCGAAATAACGAGTTATTATGTCGAAATAACGACTTAGTATGTCGAAATAACGACTTAGTATGTCGAAATAACGAGTTATTATGTCGAAATAACGAGTTAGTATCTCGAAATAACGAGTTAGTATGTCGAAATAACGACTTAGTATCTCGAAATAACGAGTTAGTATGTCGAAATAACGACTTAGTTTCTCGAAATAACGAGATAAGTTTAAATTTTTTTTCCTCCCCCACCATATTTTTTTTTTCCACCACATAACGAGTTAAGAAGTCGAAATAACGACTTAATATCTCGAAATAACGAGTTATTATGTCGAAATAACGAGATAAATTTTCTTTTTTTTTTCTCCCCTCCACTATAGGTTTTCTTTTTTTTCCCCACCATGCGGTTCAGGGCTTCCGTACTTCCGTAGCTTTGCGTATACCCACTTCTAAATCCGCTCTGATGTGCATCATAGTGTGCTATATTTGGCCAAAATCATGACAGTTCACCACAACGAGTTATTATGTCGAAATAACGAGTTATTATGTCGAAATAACGAGAAAAAAAATATTTTTTTTCTTCCCCACCATACGTTTTATTTTTTCCACACCAAACAACGAGTTATTATGTCGAAATAACGAGTTAGTATCTCGAAATAACGAGTTAGTATGTCGAAATAACGAGATAAATTTTATTTTTTTCTTCCCCACCATACGTTTTATTTTTTCCACACCAAACAACGAGTTATGTCGAAATAACGACTTAATAACTCGAAATAACGAGATAAGTTTTAATTTTTTTTTCCTCCCCCACCATATTTTTTTTCCACCATATAACGAGTTAAGAAGTCGAAATAACGACTTAATATCTCGAAATAACGAGTTATTATGTCGAAATAACGAGATAAGTTTTCTTTTTCTTTTTTTCTCCTCTCCATCATAGGTTTTCTTTTTTTTTTTTTTTTTTCCCACCATGCGGTTCAGGGCTTTCGTAGTTTTGACTATGACTTTCATATGAAAACAACATTTATCCACATTTTGTTATAATGAAAAGATTTTACGTCAAATCCTCTGCGTTTTGGATTGCTGGTGAACGAAAAAAAAAAAAAAAAAAAAATTTAAACTGACATAATAGAAGGTGATCAGTGATGATAAAAACTGTCATCTTCACAGAACAACAAACACAATGACTCACCATGAACAAAAACACTGAAGATCATTTCACTGTCACTGCTGCTGTTTATTATCTTCAATTTATATTTTCCAGAGTGTGTGATTGTGGTGTTCATGATGGTCAGAGATCCAGTCTGATGATCCAACTTCAGTCTGTCATTGAATCTCTCTTTACAGTAATTATCTGTACAGATCTTACTCTGTCTGCCAGTGATTTGAGCAATGCGAATGACATTAAAATACCATATAGTCTCTTCTTGTTGGCTTGTTTTAACACCAGTGTGTAGTGTGACTGAATCTCCCTCTGTCACAAACACTGGCTCTCTGTCTGCACTAACACCAGAAGCACCTAATGAAGAAATTAACTAATAATTATAAGCCAAATTATAAGAAAAGAAATCAACATCTATTTCGAAGCGAAAGTGAAAGCATCCTCATTCATGTATTATTTTCTGATCATAAGTTTAAGTGCAAGTAGCAGAGACTGTAACAATCTTAAACGGCTTACAATGGGCACGTAAAAACACACTGCAAAATAAAAGTGACGAATGCATTTCTGTCGAATATAAAGCGATTACAGCTGATACTAAACAAAATTACGTCACTTTCGGCTGAATAAGTCTAAATGTCTTACCATTGAGCAAACACCAGAGCAAGGGTAACCTAAAGAGAAGTCTCATATTCACCATTTGTCCTAATAAATAAATAAATGAATAAATTCAGATTTAGGTACACATAAATGTTCCGGGATTTTTCTGCCTCGATGTCGAAGTAGATGAAGAGTACAAAGGTGGCTGCAATGAAAGGAGGAGTGAAGTAAGTACCTGTACGGTCAAAACAGACAGTTCTGAATAATCTCTAACCAGGGGCGTAGCTTTGCTTTTGACATTGGTGAGGACAAACAGCAGAACCCATGAAAATTCTGAAAGAAAACTGCTGTAGCAACAAACAACTTTCACTCATATCTGATTGACAGATAAGTCAATCTGACTTACGTTCTTATCCCAGTGTTGATTTTTAATTTGTGTATATTTCAACTGCAGCTTGCTTTAGGCTACATACTATCAGTATGTATTGTTGTAGAATTTTCCTTGCTCAAAATAAATTGCTGTGAAGAGGTTTTGAAGCCAGATAGACCTTTATTAACAAGTTAACAAAAGGCCGAGTAATGTTCGAACACCACTCAAGAGTCTCATCTCAAACACACACATATACATCCTGAAGCATTCCATATATGCACTGTTGTATTTTTGGACAAGGTATTTTTTACCATATATGAGTTCCTGAAGGTTGATCAATAGCTGTCATGTATTTCTAGCTCCTGAACAGGTTTTTTCCATACATAGTGTTTTTCTAGCTTTAAATAGTTCTCTTTGCTCTAAGCTCACTGCACAGAGTTAATACATATAGTCAGATGATAATAGTAGAATAATATCTTCTTATGCATAGGCATAATTCTATGTTTTATATTGATTCAAGATTAATGAAAATCTTCTACAGTATCAGACAATGTCAGTGCATCAGCTGACAGTGTCATGCAACCTTGACTTCCAGTTTTATTTTGTGTAAAACATGGAAACACCAAAATGCTATGTTAGGCTTTTTATTAGACAGGTACGTGATGAACACAGAGTAGAATTACAACAGAACTTTTAATACACTCAAATGTATCAAATATGATAAAACAGTGCTGCATATCTGACACGTGAACAAAAAACATTTAAATAGTAAGACTTAACAATAAGATTTAACAATAAATAATAATGTTTCTGAATCTGGAACAGAAGATTTATGTACAAATGTGTGCATTATTTACTCTATATACAGCTGTATGTATCACAATCGAACAGAACGTCACATGTTTTCATCTTGGAATGACTTGGCGTGAACCCAGCATGATGTTAAACCTTTGACCAGCATGTCGGTAGGCAATAAAGCTATGCTATCCTGTTGTAAACGCTAAACCGGGCAAAGCTTTAAGAGTTGATGGCAGTGAAGGAGTTATGTCCTATTGTAAAGACAAACACAGAATGAGTAAATGTTTAAGTGAAATTATAGAGGGTTTGCACTTACATCATGGTTTGGTCAGTTAGATGCGCGGCCACTGGATTGAACCAGAAGCGGTGACGCGTGATGTCAGATTTACCAAGCAGATGTTAAATACTTTGATATTTACAACTTTCTTTGGTCAGCAGTTGTATGGTATTGATTCTGACAATATATGCTACCTAACAGGATGTACTATCATTACTAGATTTGCAAGGTTTAAGGTTGGGGCTTGGTGTCTACACTTTAAATATTATTTAAAGTTTGATTCTGAGTACATTTTACAAGAAAAATAAATTTTTAGGCTATCTTCTTCAAAACATCATGTTTAATGGGGTCATCGGATGCCTATTTTTCACAAGTTGATATGATTCTTTAGGGTGTGGCGGGTGGAGCATAACGACAGACACAGTGGGCATGACATCTGGCCTCGGAGAGGCTTTTATTAAACAATATAAGCAAAAAGTGTCCAAAAGGGGAAATAAAAGTGTCCAAAATAAATAGGGGAACGTGTGCGGCCGCCGGACTCCACCCCTTACCTGGACCCTTCCCTTCTGAACACTGCCCCTCCTTCACGGAACCCCTGCACGTCGAGGACACCAGATCCCCTATTTATTTTGGACACTTTTATTTCCCCTTTTGGACACTTTTTGCTTATATTGTTTAATAAAAGCCTCTCCGAGGCCTGACGTCACGCCCACTGTGTCTGTCGTTATGCTCCACCCACCACAAGGGTCTTAAAGGGGTCATCGGATGCTAAGTTGAATTTTTCATGTTTTTTGAACATTAATGTGTGTTGGCAGTGTATGTATAAATCTACCCTATAATGATAAAAATCCATGCAGTGGTTTTTAATTAATCTGTAAAAATAATATCCCCTTTTTCAAATCGAGCCATTCTCAGATGCCTGCCGTTGTGGTGTCACGCCGACAGAGGCCGCTCCCACGACAGTTGATTGACATGAGAGTCTTACCTCAGATCAGCTGTAATAGTCCGACCTCCCCATTGTTTCCATGCCGAGCAAGGATGTAAGTTAGACAAGAATATCTCCGGTTGAGCGATTGAGGTGTTGTGTTGCTGGATGTAATAATTAACATAGTGGTCGTCATTTACTCCCGACATCTGAGCCGCTGAAGATGCAGTGGATATGTTTGGTTTTGAAGGGAATGTGCCTCCCATATATCAGTCTATGTTCCCACAAATCATTCGTGATCCAGCTTCACTTAGAGCAGAAGTGAGTATAAGGGTTTTTTTATGAATCTTTGCGATCGCCTTTCCTAATAACGTGATAGTTAGCAAGTTTAGCGGCTAAATGCAGCTAAAGTAAACTCGTAATGCTCGTCAATCAACAGAGAGAAGAGAGGGGCGGGGCGTTTAAAGGAACAATCCCCTCAGAATAAGATGATTTTTGCAGAGGTAAAAAGGGTGTTGTTTTACACTACCATTGAGAATTTTTAAACAAAATAAATGACTTGTATGATTTATTTTCACACAAAATCTGTTGCTCCATAAATGTTCAATATAATTGTATATTTTTTTCTGCAATCATATTTTTTGGGCACAGTGAAAAGCACTTTTTTTTTTTTTTAAGGTGTGCCTTTAGTCACATTGTACCCTACAATGTGTGTGCACTATGATGGTGGTCATATTAAGTATTTATAGTTCTATTAGTTCTAGTATTTTCCTTTGTTTTCAGATGATATTCCCAGCCAGCAATGACATGTGGGGCCCACATGGGTTAACTACGGGTTCCATGGGAACTGTGTGGGCATGGGCTTTGGCTGGGTGAAATCAGCGGGTCCCATGTAGGTTTTGTAGTATAAGTCCCACATAGGAAGCCCATATGAGCTGATAACATGGGCCCCATAAGGGACAGGCATGGGCCAAGTGGGCATGGGTTTGATCTGGGAACACATATATGGCTCCTGCATGACATATATATGGGCCAAGTGGGCATGGGTTTGATCTGGGAACACATATATGGGTCTTGAATGGCATATTTTTGGGCCAAGTGGGCATGGGTTTGATCTGGGAACACATACATGGCAGAGGTGTATAGTCCAGGGGTCAGAAAGTAGAAGTCCTGCCATATAGGAATTACATATTAGAATTACAGAGGATCAGATGTTGATGTTTTATTGGTTAAAATTATGCTACCATCATGGAGATCAGTGTTTGCTTTAGTTGGGCTCCTGACCCTTTTTATAATTCAAAGTAATTCGCTTTTAAACAATTGCAATGTTGTTTCACGGCAAGTGTTTACACATTGCTGAATCAAAGGCTTGTGATAACAAATTAGGTAACATGTAACGGTTGCCTTTTGGTTTATAGACAAACATTAAATTTTCAGAGAACCAAAGAAAAATTATATTTAACAAATACCACTATAATGCTGAAATATTGGGGAGAAAACTTGCAGTAGCTCAAGCTTTTAGACATGAACACTTATCATATGATCCTCAACAGTGGTGACAATAATTCTTCGTACTGCAGTGCATGATGGCCATTTTTACTATGGTGTTACCCAGCATGCATTGCAGCATTACAGATTTTGTTGATTGTCACCATTGTTGAGATTCATATGCTGGTTCTTGATGTCTGCGTGTGTCTACATATAACAAGAGCTAAAATACTCTGTGCCTTACATAGGGCAGAATTTGTATCAATTTTTAACTACTTGAATGCTGAGCTTCACAGGACTGATCATTCCTACACAATCTTACATGATGATAACTCATATGACTTACAAGCAAAACATGATAATTAGTCTACTACCAAAAGCTTCTGATTCAGCAATGTGCAAACACTTGCTGTGAAACAATAGTGCATTTGCTTAGAAGCAAATTACTTTGAATTATAAAAAGGGTCAGGAGCCCAACTAAAGCAAACATTGATCTCCATGATGGTAGCATCATCAACATCTGATCCTCTGTAATTCTCAATAACAGCAGGTGTTCATCACTAATGCACAATCATCATTTAATTAGTCACTTAATGGTGGGGCCCAAATGGGTTTGGCATGAATTGCCCAATTAAGACCCATGCTGTACCCTTACAGGTCCCACTTTTAGTACGTCTGGGCTTCCACAGCTGGCCCCAATGTGGATCCCGGGTGCAAGCCCATAATGGGGCCCACATTTGCCGCCCATGAAGCCCTCATCTGGGCCCCACATGTCATTGCTGGCTGGGTTGTTACAACATTACTTACTAAACGTATGCAATATGCAGTACATAAAATAAGAAAAAAGAGAGAGAAGAGAAAATGGTAGTAAATGCAAATGACAAGCTAACAGGCTAACGGAATGCTAAACTCGCTATGCTAGCGGTTTCGATTAAAAATGAACAATGTCAAATTAGTTTGATAGATAATATCAGAAATATGCTAAAGTTAGATTTTAGCAGTTTAAACAACAGAGAGTGATAGTAAGATGGAAATTCCAATAGAAAAAAACAAAGCTACACAGAGCTACAATTGCAAACCACACAGCAGCACCATTTTTTTATTAACTAGACAGACATTTTTTTTTTTTGTATAATGAAATAAATGAATAAAAACACTTACATACACATTATATTAGCATTTGAAATCAGACGTTTCATCTCACACGCCTCTTCTTCAATGAGGACATGTCCAAAGAGGCTTTCCGTTTACGTGACATCCCATTATCAACATCCATCGGCATATTCTCAGTCTGATTAATGGACGTCCCATAAGCAACATCCGTCTGTTGATTCTCGGTCTGATTAAGGGACGTCCTGTAAGCATCATCCGTCTTTTGAGTCTCAGTCTGATTAAGGGACGTCCCAAAAGCAACATCCGTCTGTTGAGTCTCGGTCTGATTAAGGGATGTCCCGTAACCCTCATCCGTCTGTGGAGTCTCAGTCTGATTAAGGAATGTCCCAAAAGCAACATCCGTCTGTTGAGTCTTGGCCTGATTAAGGGATGTCCTGTTAGCATCATCTGTCTGTGGAGTCTTTGTCTGATTAAGGGACGTCCCATAAGCAACATCTGTCTGTTGAGTCTCGGTCTGATTAAGGGATGTCCTGTTAGCATCATCCGTCTGTTGAGTCTTGGTCTGATTAAGGGATGTCCCGTAAGCAACATCTGTCTGTGGAGTCTGAGTCTGATTAAGGGATATCCTATCAACAGTATGCATCTGTGGAGTTTTGGTTTGGTTATGTGAGTTCCCATTAGCAATATCCTTTCTTGGAGTCTCGGTCTGATTAAGGGATGTCCCATAAGCAACGTCCGTCTGTGGAGTCTCGGACTGATTAAGGGACATCCCATAACCATCGTCTGTCTGTGGAGTCTTTGTCTGATTAAGGGATGTCCCATAAGCAACATCTGTCTGTTGAGTTTTGGCCTGATTAAGGGATGTCCTGTTAGCATCATCCGTCTGTTGAGTCTCTGTCTGTTTAAGGGACGTCTTGTAAGCATCATCCCTCTTTTGAGTTTCAGTCTGATTAAGGGATGTCCCGTAAGCAACATCCGTCTGTGGAGTCTGAGTCTGATTAAGGGATATCCTATCAACAGTATGCATCTGTGGAGTTTTGGTCTGGTTATGTGAGTTCCCATTAGCATCATCCATCTCTGGAGTCTGAGTCTGATTAGGGGATATCCTATCAACAGTATGCATCTGTGGAGTTTTGGTCTGGTTATGTGAGTTCCCATTAGCAACATCCATTTGTTGAGTCTCGGTCTGATTAAGGGATGTCCCATAAGCAACGTCCATCTGTGGAGTATCGGACTGATTAAGGGACATCCCATAACCATCATCCGTCTGTGGACTCTCAGTCTGATTAAGGGATGTCCCATAAGCAACATCCATCTGCGGAATCTCAGTCTGATTATGAGATGTTCCATCAGCGATGTCTTTCTGTGGAATCTTGGTCTGATTAAAGGATATCCTATCAGCAATATGCATCTGTGGAGTCTCTGTCTTTTTAAGGGATGTCCCATAAGCAATATATCTCTGTGGAGTCTCGGTCTGATTAAGGGACGTCCCATAAGCAACATCCGTCTGGGATGTGACATCTGTACAACTACTGGCAGTCTGATTTAGGGGATGTAATTCTGTATCATTGCACTGAAAGAAAGAAAACAGATTCAGAGAAATTAAAACAAATTATCAGGAGTGATGATTAATTTGCACAAACACAGATGCCTTTACTCCCCTCTGATGTTTGCTGAATGTAAAGATCTCTGTTCTTCATTTTAAAGTAAAACAGCACAAGAGCTGTCAGTGCACTTTTATTAGAGTTAATTATTATTAGTGTTTCTATGATTTCTGAATAAAACACAGAGAAAACTCAAACAGGAACACAGCACTTACAGATCTCACAGACCAGAATTTATAGTCTTTTTTTTTTTTCTTAAATATAATATCTCACCTTGTCATGACCATGCCCTGCCTTGGTTCCTGTTTGAACAATAATAACAATAAAAATACATACCATAACATATTTAAAAGATTATTGCACTATATATATATATATATATATATATATATATTTTTTTTTTTTTTTTTTTTTTTTTTGTAATACTTGCCATTTTGTCTTAATCTGTGCCAACAGTAAATCACACCAGCAACTGCAGCCAGCAACAGAACAACAGCAGTAACACCACCAATAATAGCAGCATTGTTTCGTGTTACAACAGCTGAAAACAAACCTGGAACACATAAATACAGTCATCATTAGAGATTGACTGATAACTAACTTTACCAATAGTTGACTGACATTTACAGCTTTGTGTAAAACATTGTATGATATTGATACATGACATCTGTTTTTAGAAACTACAGCAATACAGAAAATCTCACAAGTTAACTGATTAAAGCAGCTTGTACGACTTAGCTCGGCTCGCTTTGGTGTCTTGTGTCACAAATCCAATGAAGCAAGTAGTGATGATTCTCTCTGACCAATCATTGATCTGCAGTGTTTACATGTCACATTTTTGTATCTGGCTTGCTTGGAACCTCAACAGAGGTGGTACTAAAAAAGTACCAGCCACTAGGTACTGCTCGCAGCAGAAAACCTCCAAAAGTAAGTCGTATCGAGCCGTACCAAGCAGTACCATGCAGTGGAAATGTGCCAATACATTGTGCATTTTTCTTATTAACAATACACTTCAAAATCATAAAATTAATAGTGTGACAAAAATGTGACAAAAAGACACTGAATGAAAACAATTATACTCACCAGTGACAGTAACACTGAATCTTCTAATGATGCTGAATCTGCTGCTGTCGGTTTGTAGTGTATAATTTCCAGAGTCTGTGTTTGTGATGTTCATGATGATCAGAGATCTAGTCTGATGATCCAGCTTCAGCCTGTCTCTGAATCTCTTATCACACTGTTCATCTGTACAGATCTTACTGAACTCTCTAGTGATTTCAGCGATGAGAATATCATTAAAATACCACATCATCAAATAAATTCTGTTTTTACTTTCACCAGGATGTAAAGTAACATAATCTCCCTCCTTTCTCTTCATTTCATTTCGTTCAGCAGAAGGAACATCTGAAACACAAAAGCAACAGCTGCTGGAGGATCTTTCTGGTAGGATCTTTCTCTCACATAATATGAGAGAACTGCAGACATACAGTTGAAGTCAAAAGTTTACATACACCTTGCAGAATCTGCAAAATGTTAATTATTTTACCAAAATGAGAGAAAACGCCTTAAGAGCCAGGGGTGTATATATTCAGAAGCTACAGACAACTAAATAAGTTAAATTGTACTATTCTTTAATTTCAAAAAGATTTTCACCTCGTGACACTTAATGCATTGTTTTCCTTCTGGAGCATCAGTGAGCATTTTAACCTACTGTAAAAGATGAGTTGTCCTCAGTGTGAACAGATGGATCTTAAAATCATACAGTCATTGTTAGAAAGGGTTCAAATACACACAAAAAAAAAAATGCTAAAAAAAAATGGTATTTTAAAAAGAACAGTGGCCAGTTAACTGTTCAGGACAAACAAAGAACTCAGGAATATCTCTCTCTTTCACAAAAAAAAAAAAAAAAAAAAAAAAAAAAACATCACTAAAAAACACACAGCTGTGGTTTATTCCAGTAACAACAGCATTAAGAATCACGTGCATGCAAACTTTTTTTTTTCTCTTGTGGACTATATGTAAAGGTATTTTATGTGAAATATCTTATTTCGGTCAGTCTGAATTAAAAAAAAAAAACAAAAAACAAAAAAAACAAACAAACAAAAAAACATGCATTTTGTATGATCCCTCTTATTTTGGTAAAATAATTAAAATTTTAAAATGAAAAACGGCAAAGTGTATGGAAACTTTTGACTTCTACTGTACATATATACAGATATAAGATAAAACACCTCTAATTGTTACTGCTAAACATCACTAAACACTTTGATGATGTGATTTAAATGTACACACTTTAATTCAAACACAATGACTCACCATGAACAGAAACACTGAAGATAATTTCACTGTCACTGTTGCTGTTGATTATCTTCAGTTTATAATCTCCAGAGTGTGTGATTCTGATGTTCATGATGGTCAAAGATCCAGTCTGATGATCCAACTTCAGTTTGTCACTGAATCTCTCTTTACATTGACTGTCTGTACAGAGTTTACTCTGACTGCCAGTGATTTGAGCAATGCGGATGGCATTAAAATACCATATAATCCTTTCTTGTTGCTTTGTTTTAACACCAGTGTTTAGAGTGACTAAATCTTCCTCTATCACAAATACTGCCTCTCTGTCTGCACCAAAAACAGAAGCACCTAAAGAAGAAATTAACAAATAATTATAAGCCAAATTATAAGAAAAGAAATCAACATCAATTCCGAAGCGAAAGTGAAAGCACCCAGCTCCTGAAATATGTACCTACTATTTTCTGCTCATAAGTTTTAGTGCAAGTAGCAGCGACTAATATACAATCTTAAATAGCTTACAATGGCCACGTAAAAACAGACTGCAACATTCAAGTGACAAATGCATTTCTGTCGAATATAGAGCGATTAGAGCCAATACTAAACAAAACCACGTCACTTTCGGTTTTTAGCCTATATAGTCGGCTGAATGAGAAACTGTACGTTTAAATGTCTTACCATCAAGTAAACACCAGAGCAAGGGCAAACTAAAGAGAGGCCTCATTTTCACCATTTGCCCTAATAAATTAATAAATAAATTTTGGTACACATAAATGTTCCGGGTTTTTTTTCTGCCTCGACGTCGAAGTAGATGAAGAGTACAAAGGTGGCTGCAATGAGGGGAGGAGTGAAGTAAGTACCTACGGTCAAAGCGGACAGTTTCGAATACTCTCTAGGCAAGGGCGTAGGTTTGCTTTTGACATTGGTGCATGGAGACACAGGACATAACAGCAGGATGATTCTGAACGAAAACTCTACTGTTTCTTTAGTAACGAACACGATCTATCTGATTAACAGAAAAACCGCACGTTCTTTTTTCAGTGTTGATTTTTATTTTGTTCAGCTGATAGTTTGCTTTAGGCTACATAGTTAAATACTGCCTGTGGCGAGTCAGGACGCAACTTTATTAATTCCTAAAGTGAACTTGTCTATAAACTGTTTTGGAGTGCTGTCTTGAACTGGGTGCGATAACTGTAAATTGTCCTAAACACGGCGCTGTGCTGCTCTTTTCGTCTGGTGTGCGACTACCTTCTGTTCTTACTCCGCCCATATATTACATGTGCGTCCTTGAAAGCGCGCAGTTTTCTAATCTAGCATATTTAATTTTTAGGTCATATCAATGATATGACATAAGTCAGATGTATCCGAAATTACAAAAACATAAACATAAACATATATTTAAACCATTTGTGCCCACTTGTTTTTTTTTTTTTTTTTTTTTTTCTTAATGGTTTCATGCATGTGGTCGTGTATAGTGTCCCCTTATGTGAACGTTCTGCATTTATTTTCCCCAGTTTTTTTCCCTCTTGAAAATCTTATTTGAATCGGGGACAACTATAGATCTCTTGTGAGATTTGTTTTCTTTGGATGATTTTAGAGACCATCGTGATTATCTTGATAAATATATTTCAACAAAAATACTTATTAGTAACATGAAAATGATCTTTCTCATGTGACAAGAAGGAAGTAAATACCCTTTTTTCTTCCTTGAAATCCTTTATTTGGTTGTTTGCATGCATGACATTGAGACATAAAACATGGATAACATCTAGAAAAATAATTGCAAAAGGAAAATGACAACTATAATCTGTGGCAACTACACTGTAAATTTAGCTGTTTAAACTAAACTAAACTTAGAGCTAAAATGATAATGTTGATAGAAAGTTTCACACAAAGTAACACTGGACTGAGTTTAAGCTATTTTATTTTACAATGTGTTAAAAAAAAAAAAAAGCGTTGGTGTCAAAATACAGGGTCACTGTTTTTTGGGGGAAAAAAATGCCTGCACTGCTTTCATTATCCCGTTCTCATCATACTTCAAAACATGTTGGTGCATGAATCATGAATTCAAGCTGAAAATGAGGAACTAAAACTTGAACTAAAACTTGAGGAAATAAACTCAGATCCTTTTTAGATTACAGTAACACTCTGCATGTGTGGATTTTATTATTTTATTATTTTTGGACAAAATTTTAACTCCTTTGGTGTTAATAAGGGAACCCTCCCCAACAGTCGCTGCCCCAACAAGCCACAGCGTTAATGTGAAATTGTCTCTTTCGCTCAAATTTGTAAGTAAATGTTGAGCAGATGCAAGACAGCCCTTTCTTCTGTGCACTGGTGAGTGCAAGAGCAAAATCAGAAGATACTACATTATCCTTGAACGGAAGGCTATACCATGCAAGGCTCAAACTTCTGTGGCAGCTTTTGACGAGCTGTTCAAAGCTCACTTCATTTTTAAACTGTCCTACGCCAGAGCTCTCTGCAATTTTTACATTTTTATGCAAACAACAATCTACAACATTGATGATGGAAGTACAAAGGAAAGTCCATATGTGAAGGAACTTTAGAGTGTGTCTGTTTCCACAAGAAGATTGAACTGACAAACTGACTCAGCTGGGAGATGTTGACTTGTTTTGTTTGCATTTATATTTGAACAAACAATATAGCTATCATTTGTAATGCTGATCCCAAGTAAATGTCATCTAATCAGGTTAGAAACAGGTTAGGCTGCAGGTATAAACTTTAAAAGTTTATAGTTACGTTCCACATGGTCGGGTGGCAGAGACATCTTCCACTGGTGATGCAGATTGCGAAGA
Source organism: Labeo rohita (assembly GCF_022985175.1). NCBI lineage: Eukaryota > Metazoa > Chordata > Actinopteri > Cypriniformes > Cyprinidae > Labeo > Labeo rohita. The sequence continues at coordinate 85,080 of NW_026127857.1, read as the reverse complement.
GTGGGGAGGGCACAAACTTGCATTCTGGTAGCCGTTTACGCACTAACCTGGAGAATAATTCACTTTTATTGTGCCAAGGGGGTCATTACAGCATGGACCAGTCAGCTGGGTCTTCACAGGGTCCTTTGCAGGTGGGTTGCATCACTGAGGAGTCATATGTTTCAGGCAGTGTCTGCCAATGCGGAGGTCCTTTGCAGACTGGGTTGTGCTGCTTTCAGAACAGCAAGAGTCAGACGGGGTCCGTCACTGCTGGGTCCTTTGCAACTGAAGGGCAGCCAAATGCAATATAGAAGGTTACTCAAGAGCTGAGCTGAACTTTAGCTGTCTTAAAGTCTCTTTCCTCATCAGGCCTGAAACTCAGGACATTATATCTATTTCTATTTCCCACCACGCAGGCCAGATATTCAGAACACAGATAGTCTGTTACAGTCTCTCTGAAGACTCAGAACGTTGTTTTTGTTGCTGTCTTCCTGGCAACAGGACGCAGACACAGAACAAGGAATGTCTTTTGGAAGGGTACATTTATCCCTTTCTGATGAGAAGGAAAATGGAATCTGGCACCTCTCCATTCCTTGTGTGGAACTCATTTGCATATAGTACAAAAGTTAAACAGTGTCTTTAACATTTTACCCATGCAATATATCAACCTCTTTCAAATCATTACTCACATCATGAGGAGCAAAAAGATTCCAAACATGACAGGAAACTGTTGAACGATCACTTATTTATCATAATATTAGGCCTGCTTCCGTGAACTGTTATGTTAACAGTCAATGGCCATCAACATAAACTGTACTTTATGTGAGGGTGACGTGAATACGTTTCAGTTTATGTCAATTTAAGGTCTCCGAACATAGGTATGAATGGATTTGGATGGATTTTTGTGGACTTTTTTTGTTTCGGCCACTGCTGTTGCATCCAGTCCTGAAGAAATTTTTATGGCAGTCATTCCTAAATCTCAGGATTGGGTCAACTCATAGTTCAATGAGGAGTCCTCTCTTAGGTGGTTGTGGGTACAGAAGTTCTCCCTTCCTGTCCTGCTAGAGGTGTCTGGCAGTTGTTTTGGCATCTTATCTGAACATTTGTTTATGTTCCTCCACCAAGATCAGTATGGCAAGTCTCACTCCACTATGGCAGAGGGGCCCTGCAATAAACTGATCTTTGAAATGCCACCTTGACTGCTGTTTACTACAACTTTGCGTTTAAAATGTGGAGAAACAGGATGTGCGTGATCTTTCTTTACATAATAATGGCTTTAGAAAACACCTCAACACCATCCATAGGCACACTGTGTGTCAAGTGGATGTACCCCAAGATTTCATCCCTAAAGTGAGAATGAGGACAGTTCAAGCTGTAGATCTGTCTGTGCCACTTCTTTGCCACTTCCCAGATTCCTTCTACTTCACAAAGCATTCTTCCTGACTATCAGCTTTCATCTATGTGTGGTTCAGTTGTTGCACACCTACAGGTTTCAGGTTTACCTGAAATAGTTTGTTCCATGGGGAAATTATTCATAATGTTCAAAGCCAAGCACAAGACATAGGACAAATGTTTAAGGATTCTGACTTGTTTAAAAAAAATAGATCAATCTTTGAATTAACTGAAAATCCCTTTTCAGCACTGAACACAAATGCAAAGTTTTTTTTTTTTTTTTAACACTTTGTTGGAATTTGCTAAATCCTTCAGTGGAACACATTTCTTTAGGTTTTGCTTGATTAGTAAGGATGATGTTTAAACTGTGTTTACTGATGATCATTCACAACTTGTTCTATACCTTCCAAAGAAGTAAAGAAGTTAATGCTGAACACTACAGGGTGCTCAGTCCTACACTACAGCCAAAAAGTTCATTTCATAGCACTAACAACTATTCTGTTGATATAATGCATGACTTGTTAGAAGGAGTTGAGCAATATGTACTTAAACTGTTTTTTCAGTATCTTGTAAAAAGGGTTATGTCACTGTAAATGCACTCTCAGATAGAATACACAGTTTCAGTTACAGTTATACTGATCGTAGAAATAGGCCAGGCAATTTGAAAATTGATGACAACATGCAAACACCTAGGCTTAAATGCTGCCCAGTCATGTTGTCTCTTGTGCCACACTCCCCTTATATTTGGAGATGTTATTGAAAGGGGCAATGATCACTGGAACCTACTACTTCAGTAGAGACAGTCTTTCTTTACCTTTACCATATATACATTTAAAAGAGCTGATTCAAAGAACAACACATTGGAGTTAACTACTGACACCAAATTCCAACATAAAATTTATTTTACACTAGGCACTGTTTAGTATAATTACCTTTTAACTCTGAGAGTTGATATCAAGGTGTCAGTGTGCCAACCAGATCTGACTCTGACTGCCAGTGATTTGAGCAATGCGAATGGCATTAAAATACCATATAATTTCTTCTTGTTGGTTTGTTTTAACACCAGTGTATAGTGTGACGGAATCTCCCTCTGTCACAAATACTGTCTCTCTGTCTGCACTAACACCAGAAGCACCTAAAGAAGAAATAATTATAAGCCAAATTATAAGAAAAGAAATCAACATCGATTTCGAAGCGAAAGTGAAAGTATCTTATTCATGAATTATTTGCTGATCATAAGTTTAAGTGAAAGTAGCAGAGACTGTATCATACAATCTTAAACGGCTTACAATGGGCATGGAAAACACACATCAAAATACAAGTGACAAATGCATTTCTGTCGAATATATAAAGTGATTACAGCTGATAATAAACAAAACAATATCACTTTTGGCTGAATAATCTAAATGTCTTACCATCGAGTAAACACCAGAGCAAGGGCAAACTAAAGAGAGGCCTCATTTTCACCATTTGTCCCTAATAAATTAATAAAATAAATACATTCAGATTTTGGTACACATAAATGTTCCGTCTTTTTTGCCTCAACGTTGAAGTAGATGACGAGTACAAAGGTGGCTGCAATGAGGGGAGGAGTGAAATAAGTACCTACATTCAAAACAAACTGTTCTGAATGCTCTCTAACCAGGGGTGTAGGTTTGCTTTTGACATTGGTGAGGACATAACAGCAGAACCCAGGAAGATTCTGAAAGGAAACTCTACTGCTGTAGTAACAAACACAACTTTCACGCCTCTAATCAAATATGATAAAACAGTGCTGCATATCTGACATGAGAACATAAAACATTTAAATAGTAAGACTTAATTCGACTTAATGAATAATAACAATGAGTATGAATCTGGAACAGACAATTTATGTACAGATTTGTGCATTATTTACTCATTATACAGTTGTGTAAATGAATGGATATGCATATGTATTTACATAATACTTGAGAAAGAGGCAATAATTAAATGGTGCCCACAGCAGCTCAGGACGCGGCTCAAAATCCTGCATTACTAACATAGTTATTCATAAGGTCACATTATATTTGTCCCAGTTTATTGTTAGTGTAATGACTTCATCCTAGGCTGGGAGATTGTGTATTGTGCATCTTTCAGCACAACGTTTGTCTTTATGTCCGTATACATTATATAGAGAGTTAATGTACATTTTTTTTTTTTTAGCTAAATTTTACATGAACTGTTTTGGAATTTTGTCTTGAACTGGGGCTTGACACGGCGCTGCGTTTCTCATCCTGTGCAGGTTGTGGCTAGAAAGGATACAGCTCCGGCCGGAAACTAAAAATGAAATGAATTGTTCTACCCAGAGCCGGCCCAAGGCATAAGCGAACTAAGCGGCTGCTTAGGGCCCCATGGCCACCAGGGGGCCCCCAAGAGTACATGAAATTACATCGTTTTTTTTATTTTTATTTTTTATTTATATATGTATAATATTTCAATGGATATCATACTGGTAATGAAATCCATTATTCAATTAAAAAAAAAAAACAACGCAATATTATTTTAACTGGCTCCTGCAGGATGCATGCACAGTTGGAGTATGACAGCCATACGATGCCTGACTGAGGTAATTTAAATTAATTGAAGAAGCAGCGTCACTGCAGCAAAACGATTAACAATGTCACAAAAAAGGACATATCTTTCTGGTGCAGAAAAAAGAAAACGGAAGAAATCAGAGGAAGAGAAAAAACAGCAAGATAAAGGTAAGTTAAAAAAAAAATTAGTATAAACTAAACGAGGCTAAATTGCAAGCTAACGTTAGCTGGCTAGTTAATTAAGCAAACAAGAAAGTTAATGTTTTATTTAACATCCGCAAATTTAAGATTTGCAATATTAATATATTATAATACAACATATTACTTAGCTGGATTAAGATTCAGGTTTTTGCATTCTGTGTAAAAATAACTTTCCTAGATTATATTTTTGTAATAAAAATAAGCTTCTGTTTCATAAACTTGGTGCTAAAGTTGAGTTAGTTTGTCTTTTCATATAAAAATACCCTGTTTGTATTTGACTAATTTGTAGTTCTTTGGTATTTAGCTGTATATTTTATTATTTATTATATTATTTATTTTATTTGTAGTTGATTGTATTGCACTTTTTACATGTTGCAAAATTTTCTGACCAAAAGTAATTAAAGTGGTTAACGTTAGCCTTACATTTTATTATTTATTTTATTTGTAGTTGATTGTATTGCACTTTTTACATGTTGCAAAAAAATAAATTAAAGTGGTTAAAGTGTTTACAGTAAGAGCATTGTCTACTAGTTTATTTTGCTACTTTTCAGTACACCACATTAAGTATGCCAACTGGTACTGCAAGACTTTGAATGTTAAAGTGCAAATTAACACCTGACTACTCCTGTGGGTTTGCTACTGTTACAATTAAAGATCATAGCAAGGGTAAAAACATTGGTATGATGTAAGCAACACAGCTACAACAAAATAAAATTTATATTGGGTGTGTTAGATTTATAGTGTGCGAATAATAAAGGATTGACAATAATTAGTCATATTGGTGGCACAGAGGGGCCCCCAAATAAAATTCTGCTTAGGGCCCCCTGAAGGCTTGGGCCGGCCCTGGTTCTACCTATTGGATCCTTACTATAATACAAAAACAATTTTATTATTGTACAGTGTGACAAAAATAACGTTAGATTGATATGCGCATGCCCAGTAGATATGTTCTATCTATCTATCTATCTATCTATCTATCTATCTAAACACATATATTCCAGTGTAAATCAGTATTTAAATAAAATAAATTGGAAGTGCAGTGAATTTGGAGTTCTGTCTGCTGAGTCTATCAAGCGTTTGCAGGAGTTCAGCCTGAGAATTTATATTTTCCGAGTCTTTCTGTTAAACTTTAATTGTGCATTCTATCATTTTACTAACCTAATGGTTATCCATACACAATACCCTCTTGACAGTGGCGGCTACTGGTCTGTCAAATAGGGGAAGCTCATTTTCGGCCTACATCATAAAATTGTCTATTCATTTATTCACAAGAATGTGCTTTATTGTCATAAGTAAGTCACAATGCAAACAATCGTAAAAAAAAAAGCTTTAGTTTTATTATGCAAAATATGATGTATTTTTTCTTTTAGTCAGATGCTACTATATAGTATAAATATTTTGCAATTTAAATAAGGTTATTTATAAATAAGGTTTTTATTTATAAAGTATTTTAATAGAAATATAAGGTTTCATTATGTTATGTTAAAAATTTTCAAGATTACTATATATATATATATATATATATATATATATATATATATATATATATACATATATATATTATATTAATTTATAGTCATCCTCCATGTTAATATTTAATGTAGTAATCTATATATATATATATATTGATTACTACATTAAATATTAACATGAATGAATGAATGAATGAACGATCTAAAAAAAATATTAAACTCTGTAAAAGTGAAACAAGGAATGTGGTGTATAATTGTGTGAAATGTATGATGAAAATCAAGCAATTTCGCCAAGCAAATATAAACAAATAGGTTGCAGCAGTTTTTATTTCGACTGAACTTGAGAAATCCACGATGGGACTGAGCGCGAATAGCTTCAGCGATTCCTTATAGTACAAAATCGCTGTCAGTCAAAAGGAGATGCAATCTTTCGACAGACCCTCCAATCATGACGCAGAAGCTCGGAGTCCAGGCCAGCCCACTCCTCATTTGCTCCTCATTCACCCCCAGAGACGCTGAGCGTCCGTGGGCGGGACATAATCGCAGCGTTTATCCAATGACCGTCTAGTTTCAAAGCACTGAAAAAAAACGTTCAAAGCAGCCGCATTGAAGTCAATGGACGCTGGGCTTCAACGGGGAAATGCACTGTGACGCTACGGGACTGTATGAGAAGAAAATCAAGTCAGCCGACCTGCTATATCTAACTGATTCTGAACGAACTCGTCTTTGAGATAAACGTTTTCTAACGCATTTTTAGTCAATAAAATGTTAATACAATAGTACATAATTTGACCATTAATTTTGTGACATTATAGGGGAAGCTGAGCTTCCCTTGCAGTCTTAAAGAAATCGCCACTGCCTCTTGAGTCCAAGGACATGGGCAGCACCGAGTAGAACGTCACATGTTTTCATCTCGGAATTACGGTAATTATGACTTGGCGTGAACGCAGCATTATGTTAAAACCTTTGACCGCATTTCGGTAGGCAATACCCCACACAGCAGGAGATTCCTACGCGGATCCGCCTTCAAGTCGCCAAACCCGCGTGACTGTCACCTTCGTTTTGACTCCCCCCAGAAGACCAGCTCCGCCTCCGCGCGGCTCTGTAAATTCTACTGTCAATCAGCGGATCCTGACCGCACCCATGTCGGATGCGCGGACGCGGACGCGCCTTTACTGTACGGTTGAGTACGCCAAGAGCCGAGACGAAATCATATCACTGGAGACTGGGACACGGTTGCGCTGAATCCTCTTGAGTAAGTTTATTGATGTATCGATATCATCATGTATATTAATGACTGTAATGACGTTGTTTGATAGTAGGACAACTTTAGCATGTTCACTCGTGGATAATGGTAGCGCTAGCTTCTAGCTAGCTGTGCATTGTTAAATTTGCATTTTGGCAATTTTGGTCTCATAGTATCTATCTGCCATCCTCTTTATAATGAAAATTAAACTTCGGCATTTTAATCACCGTTTGAGTCGGTTCAGACAAATAATTTGTATTGGCGCCTGTTTGAACGTCAAAAAGCTAATTAGCTACCGGCTATTAACGGCGCCAAAAGTGTAAGCGCGGAAAAATAAAAAAGTCAGAAGAATATAGATCAAATAAAAGATCTATATAAAAGAAAAAAAGATACAAATAAAAAAAAAACAGTGCTTTAAAAAAAATACTGAATACTTTTATGCAAGTCTAAAGTAGTCTAACAATACTACAGAGATTGAATGTAGTTAGATGAATGTAAAATAAAACGGTGTCTTTACTGTAATAGTTAAACATGCTTTGTTTCTGATTAAAACTACAAACGTCATTCATTCAAGAGCAGTGAGTGATTTGTACATTTTATTCATATGAGGCACAGAGACGGCAGAAGGAATATTATGTGTTGCCGCTTTAACCACACGGGTCCAATATACTGTTGCACACGGATTTTCATTCTCAACTGTTTCTAATCATTTAAGACAGAACTGACTAGCGTCAGTAATTTTGAATAATGAGGATAAACGCTGTAACGTGATATATTTTTTGCACTACATTTTAGCTATATTTCATGTTTGTCAACAGCGGCTGAGGTCCACATCCTTAGCCTGCTGGAAACCATTAAACAGCAGCAAGACCAGCTTGTGGCAAAGGTGAACTACCTCAGCAGCAGGCTGAACAGCACCCCGGGGCCAGATGTTGAGATGCCCAACAATATCCATTTTCCCCTGGAAAATTTGGAGGCAGTGGAGGCATTTGAAATGTTTTTAAAGGAACCGTCGAATGGCCCAGCTCGACAGAAAGTGGTGAGTTTTCTTACTTAATATGAATGGTGCCATTAGGTTTATTGATTGTCCATGATTATTGCAAATATTCTATTGAAGCAGCCCTGAACAGGCCTGTCCTGAAATGCCTTTTCCCAGTGGTAAGATTCTGTCAGTGAGCAACAATCTCCCTGGTTTGACAGGTCATGAGGGTGTGAGCCAAGTACATGTTTAGAAAAAAAAAAAAAATTCTTTACACAAAAAGAAGAAACATAAGTTTTCTATCTTTTTGTACATTTCTGAACGCTTTCAACAGGAACAAAAACATTTTGAATGCAGCTTTAGATGCAACTTAAGCTTAATGTTTACCTTGCTTTTTATTTAAAAAAGATGTCTTTGCCTTTTAGATTTCTTCTTTAGCCACCATTGGAGGCCAGGATGTGAAGAGAGTGACCTGGAACATCTTGGGCAGGCTCTTCACAGATGAGGTGTCTCATCAGATCAACTGGAAGGGTGTTAATAACAAAAAGCCCTTCAGTAGGATGGCAACGAAGACCTTGCTTTTCAGTAAGTATATAATTCAAAGTAATATTAAATACGTTCAAAGTCAATAGTTTGTAAATGTTGGGGCAGCCTTAAAAATTGTAGCAACCATCATACCAATATGACTGTGTAGCCTTTTTTAGACTGGCTACTATACCATATACCACATACTATACCGACTTTTTTGTCGTTTAATGTCTTGTTTTTTTTTTAATTTTCAATCAGGTAGGCCTATATGCCTGATGTTATGTTTAACACAGTGCATCAGTGAAAATCTGACAAGGTCACTTAATTAGTAGGGAAAATAGGCTACTAAAAAATTCCTGTTCACTATCAGGCAGTGCAATAATGATAATAATAAAAAAGCCTACCTTTCTGACATGCAGTAAATCTTCAAAATTGCTGTGGGATCCCCACTGCTGTGAGACTGCCTCGTTTTGATTCCTTCAGTTTGTTGCTGGCACTGAAAATGGCGTTGACCATGGGTGCGCTTCTAGAAAGTGGAGATACCAACTTCCGGCACAATCTTAGGTGAAACAGTGGCGTACCTGCACTTGTTTGTAAGAGTGCAACTATGGTCAAAGTTTGGGGATTGGAATCACAGTGGATTGTCATGTCAAGAGAAACGCACCCTAGGTGTGGGTAACAGGCCATCATGTTATTAAAGTAAATGCACTCAAACGTATTGGCTGCCTGGTGGTTGCGATAGCTTCGCTCGTGTACATTTGTCTAAATAAATAAATAAATTATAATAATAATAATACACACTGATGGAATGCAGTTTTGTGTGGGTTGTAAATTACCATGTGAGATGTATTTTAATTTAGTGTTGCTTTCGGAATGGTTAACCTAAAACTGAGGTCTCTGATGCAACATGTAGCTTGATTAAGCCGCTTTGGATAAAAGCATCTGCTAATACCTTGATGTAATGTTAACCAGGGCTGTAGTGGAGACTAAACGCAAGTAAATGGAGTTTACCCACCGCTCAAATGTCAGAAATATAGTTTATCCACCTGTTAAGAGTTTATGTAATGTAATGTAAAGAGTTTACCTCCAAATAGAATGTATGCATTACCCTAACAAACTTAAAACATTACAAAACCACACTGATTTATCCACATACAATATGTGCACTGATCAAGGAACCATTTAATACCACTGATATTATTTGAACATTTTGGATGTCTTTTTTAAATATCCAATAGTGAAAGGTGCAGTACACCTTACCCTGATCACAAATTCGTAGTTTACCCACCACAACCCTGTTTATAACTTTGTAAGTCATGTCATGAAACAAGTCATGTAAGTCATGTCTTACTTTGTAAGTTTCATGTTTCTCCTTAATGCCTATCTCATATATTGTATTGTGTAAGCATACTTGGCTTTGGATGTTATACACTCCAAAAAATGATTCGGTCTAAATTAATTTACTAATCACTTTGTGCGCAAGTTTTCATCTGCAGCAATACAAAGACCACAGACCTCAAAAATCAGTATATGAATCTCAACAATGGTGAGTCAAACAGCTTCATATTGCAATGCATGCTGGGTACCAGCATAGTTCATGACTCGCCCATGTATCCCAGCATGCACTGAGCATGAAGCATTTTTTTTGACTGTCACCATTGTTGATGGTAAGGTACTGATTCATACACTGAAACTTAATGTCTATGGTGTTTGCAATGCTGCAGATGAAAACTTTTTGTGCACAAAATGATTTGTAAATTATTCAAATTATCATTTTTTACAGTACTACAAGATCTGAAGTTATTAACAAATCTAAAGCAATACAATATCAATATATAAAGATATTGGACTTGAAATGAAGTCGGTGGATAATTTTTTTCACAACTCTTCTTCACTTGGCTTTGCTGGTTAAGCTTAATGTGTTCTACATAAAAACACCAAAATGTCAAGGGTCAAGAGCCCAACAACAGGAAACACTGGTCTCTTTGATGGTGATTTCAAACAAAACAATAAAACATCTAAACCTCTGTTAATTCACAATAAGAGCTTCTCTAGAAGTCTGATGTGAAGCTGATAAAGCTGTTTTAAGAGTTGTTTAATCAGATCTTAAATGATTTAATGTCTTTATTTCAGTTGATTTCTTCGGCTGTGGCTGAAGTTGTAGTTCTCGTGTTTCTCTTTCCTTCGGTGATTCTGCTTGATGATAACATCAGCTGTTCATCATTTATGATCAATCATCACATAATCTCATTAACTCTTTGCTGGGAATTATTACATAAATCTTACCTGTTTCATTCATGGTTGACTGATGTATACGAATCACATTAAGTTTATTGAAATGTTTTATGTTAAAACTAAGTAATCTAAACGGATGGAAAATTGTTAAGCAATTGAATTAAATAATGCAAATTTAGACTCACTTTTTTGAGTGTACATATCATAACATAAACACATCTGTCTGTTTGATTACAGGTGCTGTGAGGAAAAACACGCTGACACAGTCAGCCTCGGAGGCGGAGGTCACCAAGCACGCAATCAGGTGGTTCAACCTGGCGACGGATCGGGCAACGAGGAGACGTGTCCTGCCTCCATCCACACAAATGGAGTAATAGGAGAAATAAGCAATAAAAAACCTTTTTATTGAACTTCTTTTTGTTCACCAGTTATTCATTTTCTGATATTTTAGCTGTGCATACAGCATTTCATTGAAGTTGTAGCCTAATAGATCAAATATTTTATGTTTGCATACATGTGACACCTATAAGGTTGCTCAATAAAGTGTTAACAACATTTCATCAGTTGTGTGTACATCATTCAGTAGGCTACTTAAAAACAGAATAGGCTATAACCTATAACTGTCCATAAATTTAAATATCAATGTTATGTTTCCATTGAGTAGTGATTAGTGATTGCTTTTGTACAATAAATTGATGTCTTGACTTGAACATTTTTTTAGGCCTATTTTCAATAGTTAGGTTAAAAATACAAGCTTAGGCCTGTATTGCTGTAGTAGCCTAGGGCTATTGATGGTTTTAGTTATATCCTATTTTATCCTAAAGCAAGAACAAAAGGGATTTTGAAAATTAGATAAACCGGTCCAAAACGGATCCGGGCCAGATGAGCCAGGATTTTTATGAGTCCGTTGCGAGTCTGCGGCGGATGTATGTATGAATTTGCGGGCCCAAAACGGACCCGCCGCGGAGGTAAGGTTTTAATCGCGGATGCAGCGCGGAGCCACGGCGGATCCGCGACCCGCCTTCGTTGCGGATCCGTCACTGCGCGCAAGTGGACGCCGATACGGGGCCGTTTCGCGGGTACGTTTCGGAAGCCGCGATACCTCCGCGGCAGATCCGCCGCGGAGTCCTTTTGCTGTGTGGGACAGATATCCTGTCGTAAGCGCTGAACCGGGAAAAGCCGCCTTTTCACACAGTGAAGGAGTTATATCCTATTGTAAAGACACAAATACACACAATGGTGAAATTATAGAAGGTTTGCACGTACGTCACGGTTTGGTCAGTTACCCAGATGCGCGGCCGTTGGATTGAACCAGAAGCGATGACTTAACAAGCCGATGTTGAATCATTTGATATTTACAACTTTCTAATTTGGTCAGCAGTTGTATGCAGGGGCGGATCTACCGGGGTGGCCAGAACGTGTTGGGGTGGCAACTGCCACCCCAGAATTATCACAGAATAAATTAAAAATGTAAGCAGTGTTTCATATGCCACTTTTCAGCAGCAGCGATGACAGTTAAGGCAAAATAATGGTAAAAACACGTCTTTCAATAAACTGTTCCCAACAAACATGAGAGGTCCACCCGACGTGCAGATCATGTCTATATTCCGACAAAGACGTTGAAATGACGTCGTTTGCTCAGTGGGTTTACGATGGTTGCACGTGCACGCAGCGCGCCCAGAATGGTCGGCTTCATTAACAAATGACTCTTATGAACCGGTTCTTTTTGAGTAAAAAAGACAAAGCGCGGCACAGTTCATTAACGAATTCTTATTACATTTGTTCAAATGAGATAATAATTACTGCTTCTCGGCTAACTCGTCCTTTGCGAAATCTAATCCCGTCCGGATATGTCTCAGATTCATCGCGTAATTCTTTGGTGATCCGATTCTCTGACCGCTCGCTTCACTTTCATCACAGATATAGGACTTTATGCCAAATCTGACGAAACATAAACATGAAATCAATAAGAATCTGCCGATCACGGAAACTGATAGCAGAAGTAACCCAGCAAGCAATTTTTGGTCTAAAAAAACGTCTATTAGCCGTTAAAACACAGCCCAGACGTCTAGGCTAAAATAAGGTTGTCATTGGGCTGTCAGTGAAAATTTAATAGACGTCTAAACATAGCCCTAGAACAGACTAGACATTATTTAGACCACTATTAAACGAATACATCTGAATGTCTAATAGACATTGAATCTGCGTCTAGGCTAAAACAAGACTGAATTTGGGCTGTCAGTGAAAATTTAATAGACGTCTAACCATAGCCCAATAATAGACTAGTCATCAAACAGACAGCTAATGAACGCCTACATATAAACATCTAAAACACAACAAAATGGCCATCCATCCAAAAAACTACATATACAGCTTTTATTAAGAAAAATAACATTAACAACTTAAGAAAATACAAAATTATAAAAATGCAAAAGAATTAATGACAAAATAACATATAAATGCATTGCACTCAAATATAAATATTATGATAAAAATATGGAATTTAAGAGAGCATGTTATCACACTTAACATTAAAACATTGGGGATAAATGACAACGTAAAAAAAAAAAATGATTAAAAAAAGTTGAATCAATTTGTTGGTTTACATATTTTAACAAATAAAACAACCAACAGTGAACTCCAAGGAAATGATTAATTATTGTTTTTTTCTTGTATAAAATGTTTCCCAACTGCATTCCTCAAGTACAACTCAAGTACAAGTTGGTCATCACTGCATCTGCAAAATAAGAAAAAAACAAATAGCATAAGAAAAGCTTTTTGAGAGAGAACTGAGAGAGAAAGGTCTGAATATGAGGAAACATGAGGGAATTTTTAAAACCCTAAAATAGAATACAGATTGAGGTGGTTAACAATTGCGGACAAAGTTCACTGACATTTTAAAAGGAATTATTTTTTACATTTCTGATTTGCGCTGTAACTTATTAAGTATTGACACCACAAAGTTTGATTAATGTGGCACACTTTGAAGACTTTAACTTTCCAGCATCCTTATGGCACTGTCTTTGAGATTTGTTCATTCAATTCTGCACAACTTTGACACCTGAATAACACATGCCAATGTCAGGCAGGTAGTATTATATGCGTCAGTGTAAAAGTGTCCAAAATTGTCTGGCACAACTAATTTCATAACAACACAGTGATAGCTGCTGTAACTAAAATGTAAACCAGTACACACATTAACCTTAAATGTACATGGAATAATTATTCACCCCTACCGTTTTTATTACATTATGTCTTCTGATTGTACCGGTTAGGTTTTAATGCTGCATTGCACATCTGAGTTATTTGCACTATTTTAATACTGCTGCAAACTTTTATAACTGAACATTTTATATTGCAATTTGAAATAATTTGTATTTTTGAGCTTTAGTATCAATTTGGAAGTTTCAAACTAAATCTTATTGTACTTAACAAAGATACTCTATTCAATTAGCTCATGCTTTCTCTGTATGTAACAAGCCATTGTTCAGTCATAAATTCAATATAATAGTTAAATATATATAAATAAATATAAATAAATGACTGAATTTGTCAAAGATGAGAGCTCTAGTGAGGAAATGTTGTTTTGGAGAGATTTTTTTTTGTTTGTCTGTTTGTTTGTTTTTTACACCATTGCTGCCCGGATCTCCTCTTTTTCCAACAGCTTTTCCAGATGTAGAAACTCCTCCTCAGTTTGTCCAATTCTTCTGAATGTGTGTTCACTGTATAAATTGATATTGATTAATCAAAGCTTTTGTTCTGTTGTGTGGTGTTTTGCTGTTTTAAAATCGCTTGAGTTTGTAAACACATACAAATGAACTTCAACTCTATTATCTATTAAATTTTGCAATGAATCCTCTGATCACACGCATGCTGTACCGTGGGGCCTAATTTAGTCCATAGGGATCACTATCATCTATGATCTGCTCCCTTCACTAAAATGTCACGGTTCCTACACATGATAACAAATAAAGTATAGACAAACAATGAACACATATACTTACCAAGACCAAGCAGAAAAGTCCTTTATCGTTTGTTGTTTGCCCGTTGTTTTCCCACAGGTAAACTAAGTGTTCTCTCGTGTAAAAACAAAATTCAAAACGGCAGAATTATCGCGGGATCTTGCAGCAGTGATCTCTACTAAATTTCAAGTCTCGCGTTGCCAGTAGTCCTGTCTCAGTAGGGCGACAATTGCCATCTAGCGGTTGGGAATTGTTATTGCATATTTATTTATAAATTGAAAGAAAGTCAAATTATGTTGTATAATGTGTATGAATGTTACACTTAACAGCCTGTGGAATGCATGACATCATATTATTAAATGCAATTAAACTTTTGAAACATTTAAATTAGCATTATTTTGGCATAATTAATAATGCATTATTTAATAATGCTATAAAATAATGAAATAAAATATAAAAATGTTAAGACTATTTTGGTCATGCTCATTGCTGGTCTGATACTGGGCTATAGCCAAGCTGTTAAAATTAAGACACTGATTGCCTCGATTTCGCCGGTTGCGCTAAAAGCAGACTGCACATAGCCCATCCAACTCAGAGCTAAAACGTGGCTACATATATATCATGTCATTAACTGACACTGACATCTTAGTAGATACTATTGACACCGCAAACATGATGGTATATCAACCATCTCATGCGCTGCCTGGCCAAAAACTACAATGAATCAGATTTGACTATGAGTGGGCTACAAATATCCGGTCTGACTACGAGCTCAGTCTCGGCCACAGACAGGCTACACATAGAACATGTCAAAGAAATAAAATCAAACACATTGTAAACGCTGTTCACTTTGTTTACGTGATGGAATATCATACATCTCACAAGTTATTTTACCAAAAAAATGACATGTATCCAAATTCAAGGTTTTTGGGCTAGAAGGGGGTCACACATAGCCGGACTATATCAGGTCTATAGTTAACCGAGACGGTGAACTGACGGCTATTGCTTGCTGGTAAGAGTCTAGTCATATTGCAGTTTTCTCGATTGTTAACAATATAACTGATTTTAGTTGGCACATTTTCACGAACCGTTCATTCACTTCTCAAAACAAAGAAACATTTTTCAAAAAGTTTAACAATGAGTTAAACTATTTTAAACATTAGCACAACTGATGACCCACTAATCAGAATCTCTGCATCCTAACAACGGAGAGAGGAGAGAGCTGAACGAATCAACACGTGAATTTATACTTACACATACAGTACTTTTACAGTATACAGTACCAGCATATCAGATTATGAAGATTTCACTACTCTATATATGTACAGTAAACTGTAGCACATGTACAGCTTCAAACGTGTGACTGTCACATTTTGATTTGTAACCATTTTTTTTTTTGACAGTAGGCCTGTGTACTGAATTTTTGCAGAACTGAGAAATACTATAGTGCTGTATACCATAATGAAAACTGACCAAATATCCAAATGTGCAGAGGATGCTAAATTATTATTATTATTATTATTATTATTATTATTATTATTTTTCTGGACTGTATTGTGGTATTGTGGCATACCAAGTTCATATACAATTCTTTGGTATTTGAACATTTTAGTGCTTTTTATCTGCTGCAAGATTACTTTACAGTGGTAAAATGAAAATATTTTTTTCCCCAAAAGTTAATTGCGGATTTATACATCTGTATCTGTTTTTTTGTAATAGTGTTATTGATCTCATGAGTGTTCACTGGTAGGAAAGTCTTACATTGTGTGCAAGCATTTAAGAACACCTGTGATATTCTAGACTGAAAAGTTTGAAAGATAAATTTATGCTGGCTTGTCTTAAAGTCTTGTTTAAAAACATAAAGAGTTTGGTCAGATGTTCTAAATGTTTGCTAAAGTGTTGCTAGTTGGTTGCTAGGATATTCTGGGTAGTTGCTTGGCTCTTGCTGTGCAGTTGCTGGGGTGTTGCTAGAGTATATGGTTGATAGTGTGTTGTGGGTGATTACAGACATTCCCACCTTAATAACAGAAAATCAAACATCCAGTTCAATTAAAGCAATGATCCAGTTTCAGTGCTTTAATTATTAGTGCATTTCTTTCTAATGTTAGAAAATGCAAATGTTTTTGTTGCGCTTAAACTTGCACTAAAATGTGATTTTATACCATCTACTGTAAGTAGCCTATGTAATTTTAATAGAAGTGCATGTCTTCTTTAGTGATAGAAGCTCAGAATTATGTATAACCTGTTGAAGTTTTTGATGTTGTGTATTGACTTGGTGCCATGATGGATATTAAAATGTTATTTATTTTTCACTTTAAACAGTATAGATGATTACCTTATGGTAATGCAGTATTTGTGAACACCGTTGTGTATGTCAGACTATAAATCCCCTAAAACTATGCATGGGGGCTTTGGTGTTGCCACCCCTCATAGACCCCATGCCACCCCTTTGCCACCCTACAAATTATTTTCTAGATCCGCCCCTGGTTATATGGAATTGATTTAATTAATAAATAGCGTCGTCTGGTGGGTATTTGCGGAACTGCAGCTAAAAGAGTCTCACAGCACCATAAATTCAACTACTGTGTGGGTTTGGAAAAATACATTTTTAGACTGTATACTTCAAAACTTTGTTTAATTCAGTGTGTTCTTGATCATTTGTAATGATTTGTGAAATATACTAGTAATTTCTAAGTGTTTTTTTGTTTGTTTTGTGTTGTGTTGTGTTGTTGTTTTCACATAGCAATTATTTACTACACTATACAGAAGCAGTATTCAGTTTTACAATTATGTCTAAAAAAGTATAAAATGACTGAATATTGTATATAAGGGGAGCTGTCGACAAAATTTCACCTGTAAAATGTAAGATTTTGTTTTATTAACTTGACACTTTTCCAAAATAAACTTGCAAATAGCAGTGTTAAATATGATTGCTGTGTTTCAGCTTTGCCTGAGTCAGTTGCAGTTTCTCATCATGTTTCTGTAGATTAAAGTTCAGAGCTGTTCATAGTCAGGAGAAGACACCTACAATCTACGCCTACAAACTAAACACACAAGCCCTGAATAGCCATTTTTACCTACAAGATGGTGGTCCACCCAGCAGATCAAACCACATTTCTCAAAAAATCAAACAGCAGCAGGTTTCAGTTTGACTCAGATGATGAACATTAATAAACTGGTACTGTGAGATCGCACACGGTTTTAACTCTGTACTTTTTCCACGTATGCTATAATTGAGTAGCCTACTGAGTAAATAAACACATAATAAACACATCATACGTGGTTTTAATGCTGTAATTTTTCCACATATGCTATAATTGAGCATAACCATTTTTCAATCACTACAGTTCAGGCTCTGCACTGTAAAAAAAAAAAAAAAAAAAAAAATGATTTTTCGAAGTTGTAAATAAAACAGAGATTAATAGAGTACATTTCACAAGGAAGGATTTTTTTTTCTGAAAAAAAAATTTAATTCAATTGTTGCTTGTAATTTCTTTGTAATTATTTGTGAAATTTACTTGCAATTTAAGGAAAAAAATATTTCTGTTTGTTTTACCATGTAATTTAGTTTATATAAAAGTGTGCACATTTGCAGTAGGAGGGTCAAACTCTGTCGTGGGAGGATTCAAATTAGTTCCATTATGTTTATTTAGATCAGTTGTGCTTTCATTGATAGTCAAACTAGATCAGACTAAACAATGATGTTTCACAAGCTGGTTTTGTTCTGTTTGTCCTGCTGGTGTCTGATTGGTAAGTTATTATTTTCATTGATTTGTTTCATATTTGTTTAATTTATTTACATTTCAGAGTAATAGAATCCTGCTGTGGTTCAAATTAAATTGTTTCTCCCCTCGATCAAATTCCTCTTGTTGTTTAAAAATCTTAATTTCAGTGATTACAAATGCAAATCTTCTGAAAACCTTTCTAAAAAAAAAATTGTAATTATTTTTGCAGTAATCATAAACAATGTGTTGAATAAATCCAGAATTTTTAACTTGTACTTTCAAGCTGCATTTAATTTATCATATAATTTGTTATTGCTGTACAGCAGATCATTTTAAAGCACATCAAAGATCAAACTGATTTATGTGCATCTGTCTGTTCATTTATGTGACATTTTATTTTGTTGCGTGTCTCAGCTGCTATCAAAAGTTACAAACTGATTTTAGGCTTTCTACACAAAAACAGCATTAATCTGAAAACCTTTTTATTTTCTCCAGGTGTGTTTGGTGAGTCAGTGTCAGTGATGGAGGGAGATTCTGTCACTTTACACACTTCTGTTACTGAAATACATAAGAATGAAGACATACTGTGGAAATTTGGTGCTGAAAAGTCTCTCATAGCTAAAATCAGAATTGAGAAACAAATCTTCTTCACATCTGATGGTCCTGATGGGAGATTCAGAGACAGACTGAAACTGGACAAACAAACTGGATCTCTGACCATCACAAACATCACAACTGAACATGCTGGACTCTATGAACTAGAGATAAATGGACCTATGTGGTCATTAAAAACATTTAGTGTTTCTGTTCATGGTGAGTAAAAACCTAGTTGTCCTTCTTGTTTTATAAGCTGCTGTTTGCATTGAATTATTTCTTTATATTATGTTCATTATTATATTTCTGTTTATTCTCTCATGGTTTCCAGCTCATCTGCCTACTCCTATCATTACCAGAGACTGTTCTTCATCATCATCATCTTGTTCATTGTTGTGTTCAGTGGTGAATGTGAGTGAATGTGACTCTCTCCTGGTACAAAGGAAACAGTTTATTGTCCAGCATCAGTGTGTCTGATCTCAGCATCAGTCTCTCTCTACCTCTGGAGGTGGAATATCAGGATAAAAACACCTACAGCTGTGTGATCAACAATCCCATCAGCAACCAGACCAAATATCTTAACATCAGCGAACACTGTCACACATGTGCAGGTATGCTGGTTTTGATAATGGTTGATGTAATGGAGTCTGAATTGTATTTAATGTTTGTTGTAGATCAGATTCAGTCACACTAATGGCTTATATTGTCCATTACAGATCAGGGCTCACCAATGTTTTACATGCTGCTCTCTGCTACTACTGCTGCAGGTGGATCTCTATTAATTGTAGCTGCCATCGGGATCTTCTTCATCTGCAAGAAATGTAGAAAAAATGGCAGAGAAGGCAAGTATTAAATACAGTGTTAAAAATTTCTTTAAAATGAGCATTTCTTTCAGCTTAAAATAATTTGTTATCCTGTTTCTTAATTTTAAGTTCAGTCAACTAAAATCAGTTTAGTCAACTGGAAATGTTAAGTTGTTTGAAGTAACAACTTAGATATTTGATTTGGAACTTAACAGATGGGTAAGTAACCCAGCTGCCTTAAAATCAGTTCATTCATCTCAAATTTTTGTCACTTAGTATAATTTTTAGCTGGTTTTAATTTGAATAAACTTTTTTTTTGAGTTAACTGAACTGAAAATTTTAAGGCAGCCAGGTTACAAATTATTTTAAGTTGACTCAACAAATTGTTTTTTCATAAAAAATAAGTATTACATTACCAGAGACTGTTCTTCATCATCATCAAATTGTTCATTGTTGTGTTCAGTGGTGAATGTGAGTGATGTGAGTCTCTCCTGGTACAAAGGAAACAGTTTATTGTCCAGCATCAGTGTGTCTGATCTCAGCATCAGTCTCTCTCTACCTCTGGAGGTGGAATATCAGGATAAAAACACCTACAGCTGTGTGATCAACAATCCCATCAGCAACCAGACTCAACATCTAGACATCAGCAAACTTTGTCATACATGCACAGGTATGCTGGTGTTGATATTAACCTTGGTTAATCTGTTCTATGTTATAGTGCTGATATTTGACAGCGTTTGTTGTAGATCAGATTGAGTCATACTCATGGCTCATTTTATCCATTACAGTTCAGGGCTCACCATTGTTTTACATGATGCTGCTCTCTGCTACTGCTGCTGCTGGATCTCTATTGATTGTAGCTGCTGTCGGGATCTTCTTCATCTGCAAGAAATGTAGAAAAATTGACAGAGATGGCAAGTATTAGCTACTGCTTTTTAAATACGTATTATGATTAATAACAATTTGAGAATGCACTGTAAATATGTGACCCAGGACCACAAAACCAGTCATAAGGGTCAGTTTTTTTTAATAAATTAGCTTTCCATTGATGTGTGGTTTGTTAGGACAATATTTGGCCGAGATTTGAACAGTATTTGAACAGTAAGATATTTAATGTGATGCAAAGTTTTTTTACATTCTTATAAATACATTTGTAGCTCATTACTCACCAAGCCTGCATTTAATATTCTGATTTGCTGCTCAAAAAAAAAAAAAAAAAAAAAAAAAAAAATGCAAAGAAAACTTTAATGTATATTATATATTGTTATATATATTTTTTTTTTTATATATTTTTTTTTTTTTTTTCAGGTTTATTTGATGAATGATGTGATGAATGGAAAGTTAAAAAACTGGAGCAATGGTGCTGAAAATTTTGCTTTGATCACAGAAATAAACTACATTTTAAAATATATTTAAATATAAAAAGATGCAATCCCGCATGCCTGATGAAGGTCAGTGGACCACAACGTTGCTTGTGACAATAAACTTTAATATCTAGCAAGTATCGATAGTATTGATAGTGTGCAGGATTGCAACTTTTTATATTTTTATTCGACGGTGCTCTTGGGGAGACATAAATGCAAAACTGCATTGCAATTGCATTAATTAATGCAAAACTAAAAACCCTTTTTTCCCTAAAGATTAAGCTGGTGCTCAAATTAAAATCTCTGTGAATTTTAAAAGTTCCCATACTTACCATGATGACTTTTGTTGAGCTTGCTAGTATGATTGAATTTTGCTGTTTTAATACATCTATTATTTTTGAAACAGCTGAGACTCATGAAGAGATCACTTACACTGATCCAGTGATTTATAAAAGAAAATCATATAAATCGGTAAGTTAATTAGTTATTAATTCACGTTAAATGTCTCTGTGTCATTTCACTTGTGTTTTTGTCTGTATAATAATCAATCACATACATCACAAACACAACAATATAAGATGAAAGCATACGATTAGGCAGCTATTTTGCACTAAGTGTAAATAGCAATAGATGTTATGCTATGTAAAAATAAGTGAAAGTTAGGCTACATTATAATAGACAATAAAGCCTTTCCTAACCCTTCCCACTACTTTATTTTCAACGTTTTGATTATTTCCTTCATTTTTATTGAAAATAAATGCCTTTCCGATGTAATATGAGATGTGAAAAGGGAGAATAATGATTTTGGTAAAAGGCGAATCCGAACTCGGGTCGATCGTATCGAAAACACTGCGCTATGTCCTCTTGAGTGTCAAACGTTAAACGTAGCTAACTAGCAACAGGGCATGTTAGCATGAAAAATAAACGCTATTTGTTTATTTAGTTATTTAAGTAACAAGACACTGTTATTTGCACAATTATTGGTAACTGATCGAAAACCATGATTTTACCAAGTACGACATGTTCCTGGATCAACATCTTTGTTGACCCTGGATCAACATCGTGATTAACCAATCAGATTTGAATAAACAGTTTATAGTGTTTGTGAAGTTTAGGCTTACAATCAGTGTTTGGTGCTTGTACATCAGTGTCATTCATTAATAATTTCCTCTGATTTCAGGGATTACTCATGGGTAAGGTTAGGTTTAGGTGTAGGGTTGTGGTCAAGATTAAATATTTGGATTAAAATGATGTTCCAGGGTCAACAAAATATGTTGACCCAGGAACACATTTAACTCGGCAAAATCAGAGACATGCCGAAAGACATAGTCACCCACATTCGGTGCAGTGACAACCTATGGTGTGTGTGGGTTGAAAAAAAAAATCTCTGAATGACTAATTTACTGTTTAAAACTCCTCATATGAGTGTCTGTGTGTATAATTAAGTTTAGACAGTTTGCAAGAATGTTTAGCGTCCGTTGTATGAAAAATGAAAAAGACGCTGTCGGAGTGAACGAGGCTTTAGAGAGCTGTGTTGCCAGATCAAGTTATTTTAAGCGTTTTTGGAGTTGTGTTTTCCATTTAATTTGACACTTTAGAAAGTTAATAAAGTGGGACGTTGCTGTTTAGGATTAACAATACCGTTATCTTGTCTTATTTACAGAAGATTTTACCTTTTCGTTTTATTATCTATTTACTGTCCATTTGTTATTTGTTCTCATAGCAAAATCTGGCAACACTCGCACTTAAACTGACAATAGTCAAAAAAGCTCACGGACAAGCTATTGCTAGCAGGATACCACATAAGGCAAACGCTAAAAAAGCGTAATATTATCTGTCAGAAATGTTATCAACGCTATCAAAAACAATCGCCTTTAAAACTAGTAGGCCTACGCAGATCTAGAACAAGTAGGATACAGAATAAAATGTAATATGCAAACACTAGCCATGAAGTCTATGCTATTTCATTCAGTATATTCTAGTTCAATTTTCACAAAGTCATGCTAAAAAACATTAATAAGAGCACTAAAATTATCATTTATATAGCAATTGTTAATGAAATTATTAATGAAAACTGTAACATTAACGTGTATTATTGCATGAATAATAAACTATGAAAAATAAAATTATCCACCCCTAACCTATAGCAAAGTACTAACAAATTGTGATTAGATATAATTTAACAATGCTCATCCCTACAAAACAGAAAAAAAAAAAAAAAAACAAGCATCTACACATCTGTCTCTTTTAAAGTGTTTAGTGCATATACTGATATTATTATAGCACAATTATTTATCCCACTCATTTTCAAACGCTGGTTACGGCCATGACTAGGCCTAAAACTATGTTTTAACAATCGTTTCACAATCGCAACAATCAGACCTTAACTGCAGATGACATTCATCTTATTTTTGCAATAGTAGACTAAAAAAAACTAATAATTTTATGTTTGTGCTATGCATTTTTTACAGAAAGAAGATAAAGAGGAAGTGCATGTGATATATACATCTATCAACAAGAGAACATAATCAAACTTAAATCTTTTTCTAACAAGACATCATGAAACATCATGAAAATATGCAGGAGGCTCAGGGGTACACTGTTTAACAGCAAAACTAATTATATTGTAATTAAAAAAAAAAAAAAAAAAAAGACCAAGACATGTAAATGACAAAAATAACTGTGTGAATCTCATTTAAAAGTGCAAAACATAGATGAAAAATACTCATAGGTGAAGAGACCCTGCTTTATTTATTTATTCACATCTACGCAGACATGTGTTTTGACCTGTTTGACAAAAAGTCTGTTTATGAGAATGTATCTGCTGCTAGACGTTTATGTTTGATGTCAGTTTGTGAATGTGTCTGACTGAGCTGTGAGCAGCGTGTCTGTGAATAGCATGTGGGTGAAGGGCTTTTTCCATTCCTGCTTACATAAAACCATTTGATTCTGCTTTACAGAAAAAAAAAAAAAAACTATTATTGATACTTTATTTTCTTATTATAAATGTCATATTTTAAGTTTTGTCTTTTCATTTTTTTTTTTTTCTGTCAATGCCTGGGTCATTTTATGAATAAATGCAATATGATTTACAATTTATGATTCATGTTTGATTTCTTTCGATTTCATCAGTTTTGAGGGGAGATAAAGTAAAGGTGGCAATGCTGCTAACAAACTTTGTTTTCCGGTGACATAATGGTGCTGCTGTCGAATAGTAAAGCACAGAAATTGTCAGTTTAGAGTGTGAGAATTCAAATCAATTCAATCCATACAAAATTTAAAAATTCAAAATCTAGTGTTTCTGCCATTTTTGAATTCAAGTGTTCCATAATGCCATGTGAATAATTACTCTATATTAAAATGCCTTCATTAGACAAACATGTCTATTTAAAATAGTTTCAAGACTTCAAAAATGTGCCACTAGTGAAACACCTAATATAATACTACAGATGAATGACTGTTGATGCAGAAATAGTATTTCTGTGCAAATTAGTGTTGCACGATATACCGGGATGTAAAAAAAAGTGTTGTGATACTCTGCTTTTAAAAACGATACGATTCCTTATTTTACTAGTACCGGTACTTTAAAAATGCATTTTAAAAACAGCCATATTTCTGCGTGTCTGTGTTAGTGAATGGCAGACGTGCAGTTTTGTTTACTGCACACATACCCGAGACGCTCGTGGTGTTTTCAGCCTCAATATATGAGTATAAACACATGAACATAATCTCTAGAACTGCTCTGAGAGGCACTGCATGAGCATTTTACCGTTTCTTTTGCGGAAAACTATCATCATATTATGAAGATCCTAAAGGTCATTACATCAACCTGTCAAAATAAAAGTTTGGTTTAACTTGACAGTCAGAAATATATTAATATATTACTTAATGTAAAGATACTAAAGATACTACTACTACTAC
Source organism: Labeo rohita (assembly GCF_022985175.1). NCBI lineage: Eukaryota > Metazoa > Chordata > Actinopteri > Cypriniformes > Cyprinidae > Labeo > Labeo rohita. The sequence continues at coordinate 60,124 of NW_026127857.1, read as the reverse complement.
TAAAATATTATTAAAACAATGTTTAAGGAATATTTACCAGAAAATAATAATAATAATAATAATTTGATTAATGATAATGATAATGAAATGATTACAGTAGAATCTAGAAAATTAATGGAAAACAGAGATTCACCAACAAAACTGAATTTGAGAAAAATAATAAAACATATTTCATAAGGCCTTAAAAACATGTAAAATTTGTTAAACATTTAAAATAATGCTGTTGTATTTTGCAAGTTTCATGATTTCAATTAATTAGACATGCTTTTTGATAAATATATATATTTTTTATGTAACCATTAAAATAGAGTCTACAAAAATTAAAATGGAATTTAGGAAAAAAATAAAACAGATTTCATAGGGCCCACTTTATTTTATTGTAGTTGTCCTTTAGTTTGTTACTTGCATCTAGGTTCTTATTATTAATAACAAAGATAAAAAATAAAAAATAAAATACTATCATGATATAAATTGTTGTTGTGAAATAAAATTTCTATATCATGAAATAAGATTTGGCTATATACTTTAAGCTAATTTACCAATATTGAAAAGATCTCTACACCTGTAAGCTCGGTAGTTGTTCACCATAATCCTGTGAAGTGGCACTGGCATGTGATTATTTATTATTTTATTTTTTATTTTTTTTTTAAAGGGGGGATGAAATGTTTTGTTTTAATAGATAAAATAACTATGATCTCTATTTGGATCATCTATTATTCAACTACTTTTCCTGTTGTTCTATGTTTTTGTTGTAGTATCAATTCAGTAGAAGTATCGTGATATTTTAGTCAGGTATCGTATCAAGTCAAAATTTTGGTATCATGACAACACTAGTGCAAATACAGTAATGGTTTAGATATGACATCTATTAACCGGATGAACCTTGACCCTTTGGTTATTTCATGAAACAAAAATACATTTCACAGTAACAGGCTATGTTAGGTATGTTAGGCTGCTGTCACTTTAAAATGATACACAGATCCAATATATTATTCAGTATTTCTCCCAACTGTTTATGTTCACTTTTGACAGGCATTTAGGCAGGCATGACAGGCATACCTGATACAGCCACCAGCAGAACAAAGGTCACATATTCTCACTATAGGATCTGCAGACAGACCTGAATCTGTAGTGACAAAAATTATTACTAAAACTTGGTTTTACAGATATTTTTAACTGATGCTTAAACCATACTGTGGTCACCACTTTTATTATATTGATTTAACTGATAAATGGCACCATCTGTTTTTTTTTTTTTTTTTTTTTTTTGAGAAACCCCTGTGTAATCTTTTGTATTACAAAACCTTTTGTGGCTTGAACAGGTTCTGCATAAAAGTCTTGTATTACTGGAAGTGTGTTGCTGTTTTCTGTTTGTGAGTATATTTGTGAGGTGTCAGTATGACTAGCATTCCAACGCTAGCTTTAGCTTAGCTCCGTTATTTCTGGTTACAAACTCAAAAATCACAACAAATCCACTGATTCCAGCTGTTGAATCCAGTGTTTTAATGCCATTTATCACATTAAAATCCAGATTTTTAGCCTTTAAATAAATATCTCCAAATTTTGATAAAAAAAAAGACAAAGAAAAAAAAAACTGTAAAAAGTCAAGATGCTCTTCTCAAAACACATACACAATGATCGCTGTCTTTTACACAGCTTGTGTTACAGACTTTTGAGAAGTTTGGCCTATTACAGTTCAGCGATACAGAAATGTTTCTTATAAAAATGTCATTACAAAAATAGGCACTGATTTTGGCATTTCAAAATCCTATTGCTCTTGTAAGAGCTTCACATTTCAGTGTTTAGTAGGCAGTTTAGGAGCTCTCTGAATGGATGACTCTGGAAAGCTCTAATAAACCTGAAAAAAAAAGAAAGATTAGCACAATTAATAATCATTTCTACTGTTCAGACAAACAAATTTAAACTGGAATCAAACATACTTTTCTTGTTCAAGTGCAGGAGATTATTTTTATCACACACTGATGACATTCTGCAAAACAAAGACAACAGGGAAAATAAACATTAAATAAGGTCAAAATGACACTAGAATACAGGACAGCTCAATGTGCTTTAAAAACTGAGAAAAATAAGAAAATGGATGAAAAAAGAGAGATAATGTGAAGTATTGAACATTTACCTTAAACGCCCCACAGGTATCCATCTTCCTCCTCACATTAAGTGCACAACCTTGGCAGTCAAACAAACAAACAAACAAACAAAACTAACCAGCATCTCAGATGGCAGAATGTTACACTTCACAATACATTTGTTACAACAAGTACAAAGAGAAAGATTCACTTTTGCACATTTCAGCACACAAGACATTCAATGGAATTAGCAAACATCTGAAGATCTATAATTAATAACAAATGTCATTGTTCTATGACTAAACATGAAATGTGATTACAAATGATTAAGATACTGAACACCAGTAAACTGCTTAAAGAGCAGCCAGTAACAGTCACAGAATATAAAACAATACATTATATAAACATGTTTTAGTTTGATCAAGTATGATTAAATACTGGATATGAACCACCTTTCTAACCACAAAAGTTTGTTAACAAAACAATCAAACCCATGCTGCTTTCTCAAAGATCCACTTAAATTTTGATTAATAATATGCTTTTCTAAGAATTTAATTTGGACAACAGGTGATTTTCTCAATATTTAGATATTTTTTGCACCTTCAGATTCCAGATTTTCAAATGGTTGTATGTCGGCCAAATATTGTCCTATCATACATAAATGTAAAACATATTTATTCAGCTTTCAGATGATGTATACATGTTTTGTGGTTTAGGGTCACAAATGTCAGTTTAGAGTTGACAAAGCTGGCTGAACAAGTGAGGCTTGCTGGTTAAATGAGGTGCAAACAGCAGCATCCAAATCTCAACACAGTAGTGATTCAACATCAATGTTCCTCTGGCCCAGCTAACAAAAATATGTTCTAAGAACATTCCCACTGAGTTATGAAAACATTATTTCTAAATGTTTCACTTTTAAAAATGTTTTTAAAACATTTTACATTAGAACATCAACTAAAGTTCTGAAGTTCTAATGTTCCCTGTTGGCTGAGGTAGTGTTGTCAAGATGCCAGTGCTGATATTATAAACATTATCAGTCTTTCTACAGTCCCAGTAGAAAGATTCAAGTCAGTAGTTACCCTAAAATGCTCATTTGCACATATACTCTGTGAAGAGTGCTTGCATCTTTCAATGTCACATATGTGGCCAAAAGATACTTATGTCAAGATCACATTTACATGCAAACAAATATTCTGTTGGTAATCAGACTGATGGCTCAGTTGGATTGACAAGCCTACCTGTAAGCACCTTAATCAATGTAAAATATATTTCGATCAGACTAAAAAGGGGTGGTGTAGGTCCGAAATAATCTGATCAATAGGCAAAGAGTAAACTTGAGGCTTGACTTTCTTCTCAGTTACAAAAATATGCATATTGCACACTTACATACATCCTATGAACATCTGTATGTTTTTGTCTTACGAACTGGTCAGTGGAGGAGACTGAACATTTCCTAGAAATATCTACTGACATGTTTTTCAGCTTTCTTCTTAGAAATGCCATCAAGGAAAAAATGACGATTGTAATTGCAATAGCTCAGGTGACATTATTTCAGTGGCTTTCTATAGTTCTCAACGCAGCGACTGGGGACTGTGTGTCCGCTGAACTTTTGTTCTTAGTACATGTAATGAACTCTTTTCACATGTCAGAGATTCTGAAAATCTGGAAATGTCTATAGCGCTGAACTGTCATTACAGCAAAAATTGACAGTGGACGTTCCATTAGCCACATTTATGCTTTATAGTCAGTCTGATCAAGGGTTTCTAGTTCTGCACAATTATCCTGAAAGAGATAAATCAGATTCTTAGAAGGAAAAAACAAATGAGCAGGATGTTTTAGTCACACAAACACAAAAATGTGTTTTTCTCTATGATATTTGCTGAATGTAAAATGTGTTCTTCATTCTGAAGTAAAGCAGCGAAAGCAGCACTCTCTTAAAAAATAAAGTCAATTACTATTGATGTTTCTGTGTAATGATTTCTGAATTAAACAAACAGAAAAAACAAACAAAAAAAAAAAAAAAACAGATGCACACCACTTACAGATCTGAATTTATAGCAAAGTTTTCTTCTGTTTGTTTGTTTTTTTTTTTTCTCTCCATACAAACACATTCTGTACTCATAATCTTACCTTGTCATGGCTGTGTGCTGTCCTGGTTCCTGTTTGAACAAATATAAATGTTTAATTTGTTCAAATAAAATAAAAACAAATACTTTAACAGATTTATTTTTAAAAGATTATTTTAGAACAATAAATCTCAGATTTTCATTTTGCAAGATCAGCAATATTTAATACTTGCCTTTCTTTCTTGATATGTGGCAATAACAAATCACGCCAATAACTGCAACCATCAGCAGAACAACAGCACCAATGACAGCACCAATGACAGCAGACAACATAACTGAAGACAGACCTGGACTTGAAACAGCTAGACAGACAGTCATTATTACTAGACATTGAGATCTACCAGTGTATTTGACTAACATGTACACCTTCATGTAAAATGTTGTAAGACATTAATAAATGGTACCAATGGCAAATTGCTCAAGAGAAAATGCAATGAATGACTAAACGACACTCACCAGTAACAGTGACAGCAACACTGAAACTCCTAATGATGCTGAATCTGCTGCTCTTGATCTGTAGTTTATAAAGTCCAGAGTCTGTGGTTCTGGTGTTTGTGATGGTCAGAGATCCAGTCTTATGATCCAGCTTCAGTCTGTCTCTGAGTCTCTCTTCACACTGTTCATCTATACAGTTCTTACTGGGATCTCCACTGATTTCAGCTATAAGAATGTCTTTAAAATACCACGTAATGACAGCATTTGGGTGGTTTATTTCACCAGGATCTAAAGTAACAGACTGTCCCTCCTTTGCTGAGTTTGTTTCATTTCGTTTGGCAGCAGAAACACCTGAAACACAAACCAATCAGCTGACTAAATTATATTTTTCAAAGGGAAAGACACAGCATGATAACTGTGGATATGAGGACAATAAAACATGCTGTCTCTACATTCAGTCTAGTATAGGTGGAATTAAACACTGACACTGAAATAGACAAAAACTGATAAAACTAACAACTAAGCAATGGACAATCTACAAATTCCACTGTAACACTTTAATTTGTTTTTGAAGAAATTATCTATGTGCTGTAAGTGAATTAATATAGAGGTAAAAAGAGAAGGAAAAAAAATCACTAAACATAGCAATGATGAGATTTAAATGTACACAAGATATAAATATATTTAATTTTATATTATATTTATATTATATTTAATTTTAAACATAATGACTCACCACGGATGGCAAAAATGAAGGTCTTATCATTCTCATGGTTATTTCTGCTAGTGATCTTCAGTTTATAATGTCCAGCATCTGTGCTTGTGATATCTGTGATGGTCAGAGATCCAGTCTGATGATCCAGATTTAGTCTGTCTCTGAATCTCTTGTCACCATTTTCACACTGAACATCTGTACAGATCTTACTCTGATCTGCATTGATTTCAGCGATGCGAGTGTCATTGACATACCATCTAATTCTGCCTTGTTGGTTTGCTTTAACAGTAGTTTGAAAAGTGACTGAATCTCCCTCCATCACAAACACTAACACTCCATCTTCACCAACACTAAAAAAACCTGAAGAAGAAATGCACAGATATTTATAAGCCAAAAAGTTTGTAGGTAGAGAAATATGTCTGGATTTATAATGTAACACATGCAAGCAAACAGCAAAAGAACATCATCAGACAAACATACACAAGCCAGATCTTATGCAACTTATTGAACATCATATAAACCACACCCTTTTTTCAATTTTTGCATTACTTTCAAATGTCAAACTTAATATCTTTTTAAATAAGCAAAACAAGCTATTTTGTTTTCTCATTCACTGACTAAAACCTCTCCTTTCACCATGTTGAGAAGAATTGGGAGTACAATGAAGAGGCATTGTGTGCGCTATGAAAACATGATGTTTTCTATAGTTCTCAAAGTATACTTCTTTTTTTTTTTTGTTTTTTTTTTTTTTTTTGTTTACATGATGCTAGTGTATGCAGACAGTTGAACAAAGGCGGGTGACATATGCACTGGACTCTTTGTCCAGTGTTTGCACTTTTTTTCTCCAGATGCTATGACCGAAAAAATACAATTGTACTATTTTAAACTGTGAATATTATGCAGTAATTAAATTATGAAAAATACAAGAATAGACTTCAGAATAGAATAGATAATACAAAAATAGACTAAATATTTAATCTCAATTTATTAATCAATGTCTTTGTTCAACTATACTAATAGCAAAAATGGGTCCCATTCTTTTTAGGGAGTAACAGAATATTGTAATGCATTACTTTTGAAAGTAACCTTCCCCAACACTGCAGCTTTAAGATATGAATATAAATATAATGGATCTGCAATGGACAAGATATATTTTAATATTTTAATGTTATGACAGCAAAGAGTGCTTGGCTGTCAAAATTGTGTTTGGTAAAGCAGAAATCACACGTTGAGCTCAAAGAAGATTTTTTACATGAATAATGATCGTTTATGTGCACTTGACTCAAAGGATGGCTTAGTAACATACATGCATTGCCAGACTTTTTAGTGTTTGATGGTTCATACAGATGCAATGATACAGTAGCTTCTCAACAGCTACTGCTGTCATGATATCTGTAGATATAAACACATTAATGATGTGATTTAAAAGTATAATACTCGGTTTTAAACATAATGACTCACCATGAATGGTAACATTGAAGATCTTTTCACTGTCACTCTTGCTGTTGATTATCTTCAATTTATACTCTCCAGAGTGTGTGATTCTGGTGTTCATGATGGTCAGAGATCCAGTCTGATGATCAAGCTTCAGTCTGCCTCTGAATCTCTCAGTACCTTCATTACACTGAACATCTGTACAGGCAAAACTGAGATCTCCAGTGATTTGAGCGATACGACCACCATTAAAATACCATCTGATCTTTTCTTGTTGGTTTATTTCAACACCAGAGTGTAGAGTGAGTGGATCTCCCTCCACTGCTGACAATGAGTCACCAAACACACCTGAAGAAGAAATGAACAACTAATTAAAGGCAAATAAAATTAAACCACAGTGAAATGCAGTGAAAATGTTCTCTATAGATCATGAATGTTGAGAGATCTGGCTCGATTCATAATGTAACACATGCAAACAAACATCAGAAGAACATCACTGATTTACACATTCATTCAATAATCAGACATATATGAGCTAGGGATGAGACAATACATCAATTCGTGGATCGATTCTGAGATCTTCCGAATGCATCGCCATTCTCTTTGGAATCGATTCTGAGCTTAGATTTTAACAGCAGGTGGCGCTCTAATCTAGTTTTTATCCACACACCCAAATGTTCATGAAGAAGAGTGCTGATGTAATTTCACCTCAGCTCAAAATGCTTTTATGACGCAAGATTATTGTAAACAACCCACTGTGAATACCCTTGTAATTCTCTTCAACCTTTTCAAATTGTATAAATGATTATTTTAGGTTCAAGTGCCTGTATGGATTTGAAAACAAGCAGAGCATGGCTGTTTCTATAGCAAGCAGTGCTATCTGCTGTTCAAAACTAAGCTCAGAATCGATTCAGAAAATCTCAAATCGATGCTGAATCATTTCTCGATTCGCGTCGCAACGATTTATTGTCCCATCCCTAATATGAGCCTTGCAGATGTGACTTGTTAAGCACCATACAAACTACACCTTGAATCACACAGTTCTACTCAGTTTACATAACCCTTGCAAATAATAATAATACTACTAATAATAAAATTATCAGGTTAATTTGTATTTATGTGTTTATTTATTTTTCTACAGCATAAGCAAATGTTTCAACTTTTGTGATGTTTGAGTCCCTCAAGTTCTATGAGTGTGGGAAAAAAAAATGGATCTCAGAATCAGTCACAATATAATTTTGTCAACTTAAATGGGTATGTGGGTAAATGGGATATTTCACATTCAACTTCATAATGAATATTACCTATTATGAATATTAAATACCTGAACATTACCTATGAAATATTTTTATTTGATACTAAAATTGTGCTACAATTTGTATTATTAGGCTCGTTCGAGATGCATCGGCACTGCGCAGAATGATCGAGGTATGACATCAAAGTACCGCGAGTGCGACTGAAAGCGCCACTCATGCTTTAGAATCATTCTGGCGGTACTTTGATGTCATACGCTGATCATTCTGCACAGCGCTGATGCATCTCGAACGAGCCTATTGTATATTTTCCACCATATTAAGATACAAAAGTGTTCTGCAACCAAATACTGTTTTGCTGCTTAAATCTCTCCCATAACATGTTTTCATTTATATTGTTATGAAAATTGATGGATTGATTACCATTCATATAACCAGAGTTTTACTACACATACCATGGCTAAACTATGGTTAATGTAGCAAAACCATTATTAATTTGTGGTTACAATGGTTTAACTATGTTTTTTGGTCTATAATGTAGTAAATCCATGGTTATTTTTATGTATGGTTTTAAGGGTAGGGTTAGATTTTGGTGTAGGATTGGAGATTAGTGAGTCCTCACATCATATCACACCACATAAATGCAGTGGTGCTTTTATGGATCAACTGGGGATCAAGTTAACTGGGGATGTGTGCATGCACACAATATGTTCACCTGGATTTCCAGCAAATGTTTGACGCCGACAGATTCGTCACACGCAATATTCCAAAGATCATAGATTTAAAAAACTGTTTCACCAATTGCATACATTTGGCACGCATAATAAAGCGCTTTGATTTTGCAGTGTCTGTTCCTGCGTATTTCACCCAGTTTTAAGGAAGTTTTCTATGTTTCCATGTCACGCTCACAAACCACACCAACGTTAACATGGTACAGTTGTTTCAGTGGATGATCAAACTCCTCAAGGAACTGAGGTAAAACTGTATTTTCTTTTCAGTATCACTGTATAACATTGTGTCTGTAATGTGCTGTCATAGGTGTTCAAATTAACAAATATTGATTAAGATCTGAAATCAACATTTTGCATAGGCTTAAATCTTTGTTTAGAACAATTTTGTATTCAGTTTCTTAAATCATATAATTAGTTAAATTTAATTGAATTTTACGTATGCTTAATATGCTTAGTGTGTCTGTATTGTACTATACATTATGCTCAGTTAGGTTTGTGAATTTAAATGTTGTGAATCTGATGTCTTTCAAATGAACATGTATAGAACACTTTCCTCCGGTTTCACAGACAGGGCTTAAGCCTAGTCCTAGACTAAAAAGTCTGAGCTGTTTCAGCTGAAAGAAACTTGCACTAATTGATCTTAAAATATATCAGTGCCTTTGTTTTGTCTCAAGATGCACACCAGTAATGTTTTTTTTTTTTTTTTTTTTTCTAAGCACATTTATAAAAAAATACTTAAATGTCCTAATTGAACTATGGCCTAGTCCTGGCTTAGTCTAAGCCCTGTCTGTGAAACCGGGCCTTTGTCTTCGATTCATGACTCCTACTTTTCATTTTACATACTAGGCTATCGCCAGACTACTTTGTGGTCCTGACAGTAGAAAGCATGATTAACAGTGCAGAATTCAAAGCCAAACTCTTTAATATGTCTGATGAACACAGGTAGGTATTTTTATACAAATCATATGAGCTATGTCACATTTGTGGCATGTTTACATTTTTACGTGGACCAAGTGTTTAACAGTTAAAAAGGAACCATGCTGTAGAATCTTTCTTACTGACTCATAGGTTCCTTTTCCAGTTTCCATACTGGCAACCACAATGTTTTCATGTTGGACATAGGTAGAATATATGATACTGATGTTGAGTTATTACATATATACGGCTAATATTCCAAGTAACAGTATAGCTCACTAACCTCATAATCATTTGGCACCTCACATGAATATGACACCACTCTCCCAAAAATCAATTAGAATAGGAAAAGCTTTATTATATACTTTATTGCAGACTTTTTGAACTATGAATATGACACATATTCAGTTTTACAAGTGAAATTTAATGAGTGGGGGCCTTTGAATTATGAATTATGCCAGTTATCTTAATTTCAGTGGTAACAACCTCTCTAACATTTGGATTCAACCTTTGTGAAAATTTTAGATGACCTTAACACCTGTGAAGAGATGACAAGCCCTGCAAGAAGATCAGACCTTGATGCCAACTCTGAATCAAAATTTTTAAGAGATTTCTGGCATATGTGAACCTGGACTGAAAAAAGGTCTTAAGTAGCATAGGAATATTTTGTAAAATTTCCTACCGTAAATATATCAAAACTAAACAAAATTTTGATTAGTAATATGCATTTTAATCATTCATTCTTTAGCAATATTTTGAAAAGAGACATAAAAAAAACGAATACAAAAAGAGAAAAAATAAGTGCTTGACATGTCTCTTTCAACAACAGCAATATTGCTGCTCATATTAAATTAAAACACAAATGAAAGAATTTTTAAACTATTGCACATACACTTATTTATTGGACTTACAATTGTCATTAGAAAAAAAAAATCAATTCAAACGATTGTAGCCTAAACGAAACAATCTGGGCGTGGTCTGTGACACGAGACATGAAAGGGCATTTAAATGGCGTCTGATACATTGTAATAGACCATTTCGCTAGATGTAAACATACCCGATACACTTCCTGTTTCTTTTTTTTTTTTTTTTTTTTTTTTTTACTTTACACAAACATCACAAAAAAACACAACCAACATAACATTTGACTGGATGAAAATGTTACATTAGCATCTTTAAGATGTACTTGTATATGTGAAGTAAAATAAAAATAAAAAACAAAAAAACAGGAAGTGCTTCTGGAACAGTGTTGTTTACATCTAGCGAAATGGTCTATAGCGAAAGCGAAAGAGTCCAATAATGATACAGACATTCACAAATTATGTGGAAAGTTTTTAAATCTGTTCCGTACAAAATTCCGTGTGACGAAACTGTGGCCGTCCAACATCTGCAGGAAACTCTCCAGCATGTCCCCAGATAACACGATTCCCAGCTGATCCATAACACTTACAAATTCTGTCGAGTTATTTTCGTCAAAGCGTACTGCCTATATCTTTACCACATTTAACATTTGGCATCTGGCAGCTTTTGTTGTTACCCACGAAGCATGCTACGAATGACTGGTACTGTTTTTGTGAAAACCTAAATGTCTTACCTTGGTCGAGTAAACAACTGAGCAGTAAGGACGGAATAAAGAGAAGGTTCATTTTCATGAGGTTGTCTACAAAAAAAAACAAAACTGATTTTTGTAGATAATAGTACTATGTTGTTTTTCCTCATTAAACCGGAAGATCTTCACGGCGCTGAAATGAAAGTGACTCCAGCGCGATGACGTAAACCATAAATTAGGAGGCTCCCTACGTACTACAGCGCGATGACGTACAGAGGTTTCGTCAGGGTCTCACAAAAGAGACCGCTGCATAACTTAGTTTGTTATCAGTTAGTCAGTAATATTGTTTGTCGAATTTATAGCCTATAATGGCTGAAATATTTAGTGTGTAGTGTGATTTTGGCCAAAACCCTTATCCCAGTTGTTTAGGGAGATGGAACTTAAAAAGAGAGGACGACAAGCATCCAAAGTGCTAGTAAAAGTTTACAGTCTCTGTGTATAAGATGCAAAGCGTCCTTCTTTACTGACAGCAGGGCTATAGAAATAATTTTAAAATAATAATAGAACAAAAAAAGTGTCTGGTATACACTCAAAAGCACAGTCGTTGTAGTTGTTAAAGTAGTTGATCTTAAACCAAAGCAATATCAGAAACTCTTCTAACTATTTTAAATTCAGATTATTTAATCTGATGCTCATTTTAACAAAGCAACAACAACAACAACAACAACAACAACAAAATCTTATTTTCAGTGTATTTACAGTTGTGTTTAGCTGTCAATCCGTGTAGTTTATCAATGATGCATAATGGGTAAGAATTCAGCTTGACCTCTTACCAATGAATCTTCTCTGACTGTTTTTTTGTTTTGATAGACTGATTCAGTACTTCATTTCACTGTAAAGCAGTTTTATGTAGAGAGGAAGTCAGACTGTGAAGTTCATTACAGCGGGACAGGAAGAAGCCCTTTGCCAACAAACTAAACACTCACTAAACAAATGGCCATACAAAATGTTTGTCCACATTGCAGAGCAAAACTTTTCTGAAGAAAACCAACCACAGCAGGTTTCAGTTTGACTCAGAAGAATAGCTGCTTGTATCACACCTCTGTAAGACTTGCAGTGAGAGATTTCAGATGGTTTTAACGTTTTGTTTTTCCATATACACTCAATTATATATAAATAATTTCAATTAAATTATAATACAAAAAAAGCTAATTCTCCTATTTAATTAGAAGAGATTCCCATAACATTCTTCTACATTTAACTATTTAATTGACATTACATAACATCAGACAACTACATTATTAATGTTAAATGATAAGAAGAGCCAGAAGAATATTTTATTATTATTATTATTATTTATTTATTTATTTATTGGTAACTAAAAACATGAGTTCAGATCATCTGAACTATAGGAGGGTTCAACTCTGTGGTGGGTGGATTCACACCAGTATGATTTTTTTCCTGCAGATAGTCATTTTAGGTCACACTTTTCACTGAACGATTGAAGAAAATGTTTCACATGTTTGTTTTGTTCTGTTTGTGCTGGTGGCGTCGGACTGGTAAGTTATAAAGTAAAATTTATGGCTTAATAATTTAGAACACTGTAAAAAACTACTGTTAGTTTTCATGTGTTGTCAGATAGATCAAATCAAAGCAAAGCTAGACAATATTTTAAGATCTACTTTGGATTGTGATTTACAGATCTGACGACATTAAAGAAATGTTACATCAGGGAAAGTAAAGAGAGATTTCTATGCTGAATGAAACTCAGAAGGCTCAGAGAGTTTTTATTAATTTCAAGGATTGTTACTGGACAAAGAAATACAAACAGCATCTCTAAAAATATTAAACATAATTCTGCAGTAACCAAACAACAAAAAAGTAAACAACTTCAT
>NW_026127857.1:34847-46484 GCF_022985175.1 Labeo rohita | reverse complement strand
AGCGTGTCTGTGAATAGCATGTGGTTGAAGGGCTTTTTCCATTCCTGCTCTACAGAAAAAATAACTATTATTGTTACCTTTTTTCTTATAATAATATATATATATGACTTACAATGCATGATCCATGTTTGATGGCTGTTATTTTTTTTAGTTTTTATTAGTTTTGAAGCATATTTTTGTGCAAATAATGGTTTAGTTTCAACATCTACTGTAACAGCAAGGGCTATTGAGTAGGTTTGGGTATCGAGAACCGGTTCCATTTTAGAACCAGCTCCAGATTTTCAAGAAATGGGGGGCACATTCAAGTTCAAACTGGTGCACAGCATTTTGCTACAGTTTCTGGGTTGAACGACATGTTTCCTAAAGACGGTGTGCAACGGTGTTTGATATACGTTTTCTCTTGTTTGGTAGGTGTGTCAAAAATGTAGCCCAATCAGCAGCAAAATGTATATAAATCCTGCGGTATTAAAGAGTACAAACATTAAAGTCATATAGATCATAACACAGTCTCCAAGATAAGAATTGAATTATCCTTCACCTGAAATATTTGTCTTTCCATCCTGAAACATGAGGCAATCACAATAATGAGGAACCACAGTTTCCACAAATCCCTTCAATTGATCGGTATGTTCTCTTTTATTCTGGATGCCAAAGGCAGTGACTGTAACGATCAAACATTTGTTTGCAGTATTAAACACATATTTACTGATTTCATCAGGCTCCATAGATTCTTAAAAAAGAACATAGTTGCGTCAACAACTCTTGCATCATCAGAACAGGGTGTTCAACGCACCACTGTTTCTGTTCAAAAAGAAACTTTTGCATCATTTTGTCGGGGCAGGTATCCGGTAAGACACATGCATTTCAGTTGTTCCAGGCCAAATCTGACTTCTCTTTCACATTTACCACCCAATACGCACACAATTTGTCAGTATATCATCATAAGCACAACCGCTTTTTGTTGAAATTGAAAGTGAAAGTAAACAGAAGAGAAAGAAAACACACATGTAGCAGTATTTTTAGATCAGCATGCATTTGGTGTTAAAGAGACAGCAGACTAATAAACGTGCTGCTGGTCATTAATGTTAATGCAAGAACAAAAAAATTATTCACTTATCTTGACAGAATATCTTTAGTAACTTAATCTTTAGTAAGTTAATCTATACTTTATTTTTGAAAAGCAAACTGTGCAGTGGTTTTAAGCTTTTGATTTAAATTTCTGTACCTTCAAATTGTATTTATTTATGCTATTGCTAATTTATTAGCTTGTTCCTATTTTATTACGGTTTACTTGCCTTTAATAATATATATATATATATATATATATATATATATTTTTTTTTTTTTATTATTATTATTTTTTATATTAGTCATTTATTGTTTGTTTTTGCTGTGGTATTTCTTGTTAAAACCATAGGCAAAAGTGTTCTAGGCTGCTGATTTTTTCTCATGTTATTTAGCTGCAACAGAAATCTTTGTAAAAATAAACAATAAACATGTTTGACCTCATTATTTATAGACTTTTTTATGTTATTGGAATCGAAACTAGGAATCATTAAGAATTGGAATCGATAAACTTCAAACAATACCCAACCCTTTTAATGGGTCACATTAACCAGATGAACCTTGACCCATTTGGTATTTCATGAAACAAATGCATCTCACAGTTGAACAGCCTATGTTAAGTATGTTAGGCTGCTGTCACTTTAAGACAGATACACAAATCCAATATATTGATCAGTATTTCTATGTTCACTTATGACAGGGATTTAGACTTAATATACTTTTGTGTGTATTTGACAGTTCAGCACAAAATACAGTCTCTCAAAGTATTTAATTACAAATATGTTTTTTTTTTTTTTTTTTTAATCCAGCAAAATACGAATCTCAAAATATTATATATAGCTACACACATAATGATTGCCATTGTCATGCTTGTGTTGAGTGGTGATAGTAAATCATACCAGATAAAGCCAACAGCAGAAAAAAAAAGTTCATATTCCTGCTATCCCCCTTATTTAGCAATGCTGAAGTGAGCTGTTTTCTGGTAATGTGTTAGACTTCCTGTTCATAATCTGCCATAGAGAAATAACGAGAAGAAGTGCTGTAAATGGTAAAACAGTTTGGACTACAAACTGTGTTAATAATTAAGATAATACATTAATATAATATCGTAAGACACAGTAATTTGCAATATCAAGCAGCAAAACGAGCTGCTTTGTACAGATAAACATGGACATGGATGAGACCAAAAACCAGACACATTAAATTTACAAATGGCCACTCCCACTCTTACGGCAAAAATAAGGTGGATTGGAATTGCAGACAGACCTGAATCTGTAGTGACAAAAGTCATTATTACTAAAAATTGGTTTTACATATATTTTTGACTGATGCTTACACCATACTGTGATCACCACTTTTATAATATTGATTAACTGATAAATGGCGCCATCTTTTGGTTGTTTGAGAAACCTCTGTATAATTTTTTATTTTTTTGGTTTGTTTTTTTTTAAGGTTCTGCATTAAAGTGTGATATTACTGGAAGTGGGTTGCAGTTTTCTGTTTGTGAGTGTGTTTGAGATGTCAGTATTGGGCACTGGCCTTTGGTTCAGGGCAAGCATGTGTTGATCCGTACAAACAATACAGCGACAACCTCCAGGGTGGTGTACACTCCTTTAACATGTCGCAACTGACCCGCCATCCCCTACTCTGTAGGCAGCACAGACTCAAGTATCTGCCTGCCACTCACATTCCCGGCAAACTCAATCATGTTGCCGATTCTCTTGCATGACAAGTTTCACTTCAAGACAAGTGGAGGCTCCACCCTCAGAGGGTCCAGCTGATCTGGAGTCGATTCGGCCAGGCACAGGTAGATCTGTTTGCCTCACCGGAATCCACTCATTGTCAGTTGTGGTACAGCCAAAAATACAAATAAAATTCATAATCCCTTCATGACATAAATCTTGTATTCTTCTGCATCCACAAATCAGTCTAAACAAAACAAAACAAAACAAAACAAAATAAATAAATAAATAAAAATAATGGGTGTTAATGGGAAGACTAGAACAAAAGTAAACAAATAACCCACTCATTTAGAAATCACCACTTTACATCAAGTAAAAAACAAACTTAATATGGCTTTTAAGTGAGCAATCAGCTTGGTGAAATTGAAGGTATATCTCCATGTCTGTGACCAGTGTTTATACTGAGCTTTGAGGGCTGATGAATGAACAAAAAAATGTGTTAACTCATAAAAAACAGCTGAACATCAGTTCACAAATAAAATATATTTTTTAAATTGATGAGATGCATTAGGGCTGGGCAATATGGCCAAAAAAATTATCACAGTAAAATTGTTCATATCAGTTGATGTCAATGAGTCTCTGCATGTTCTAATGTGTAAAATAAGGCCTAAGGCATATTACTGTAGGTCTGTACAATGACATATTCTTAATAGTTAATTATTGACATCGGTAATGTAATTGCGCTAATTACTGTCAACTTACAGAAATTACATTTAATGTTTATTATTGAGAGTGGGAAATAAAATCATTTCACATAAATTGCTTTCTTTAAATTTCTGTAACTTCACTGTACTACTTAAAGTTACTGACACATCAAAGTGTTATTTATCACAGTAAATAGTGAAAAAACACTCAATGCAGCTGAAGTGTGAGCACAATGGCGCCTCTCAGATACGTGCAATGTGGAATTCAGTTCTCTTTCACAGCTTATTGCACCTAAATAGTCAAAAACACACAACTCACTCACAGCTTTTGACTGAATCACTTTTGTATCAATGTATATTATGTAATTCATACAGTGAAGACTATACAGTCTCAATTTTATTTTTAAATTTGATTGTTCAATTTCTGTATGTTATGGAATACTACAGAAATCCGATACTACAGAAACTGAACAATCAAATTTTAAAAGAAATACTGTATAGTCTTCACTGTATGAATTATTGTACCAGGAAAACTTAAAGTTTATTATTTTTATTTACCAGTTTTATATTTCCAAAAGTTTTTTTTTGTTTGTTTGTTTTTTTTTTAGTAGTGTTGTATCAAGTATTGTATCTCTTTATTTATGTACTCAGTAGTCTGTTTGTCTGTTTGTTCTGTTTGTCTCAGGGCTGCTTTGCTTTATTTTACTTTATTACTGCCATTCGTGTATATTGATTGCATTCAGCTTTCGCATTTGTTTTAAAATTTTGTGTTGACTAAAATAATACAAATAAATAAATAAATAAATAAATAAATCAATGTTTACATTTAATTCAGTGAGATTTTTTTCTCTTTAAGATCTATTAAACTGTACTGCAGTCAAACAGGAAAAGTAACACAAAACAGTAAACTAGAAGCAAATCTATGCATTAAACAAACTGAAATATGATTTAAAATTGTTGGGAAAAAACTGTGTTTTTAAATTGAATTGTGACCTCAAAAATCGATCTGATTCCCATAATATTAAGAAAGCTAAGAGCTGAACTGGCCTTACCCTTTAATTGCTCTTGTATAGCAATTTAATTTCAATTTCAAAATCAAAATAAATAGTATGTAATATAAATATTGTAAAAATTGTGCATATATGTAAATACTCAACTGCTTTAAGGTAAAATCAGGTAATTTGCGGGAGGACGGCTCTGTGTCGGCTTGCTGCGCCATTCCATTACGGATCTGTCCGCTTTTTCCCAGTTGTTCCCCATGGTGAATTCTGAGTCCTCCATGCCCTCCAGTTCAAACTAGGGGGGTTTCTTTTGCCCCCTCCAGATATGGCATCATGTCTCAGTAGCCTTGTCCACATTTTTTTTTTCCATAGTGTTCCCCTTACAAATTCGAAAAAAAAAAAAAAAAGAAAACATTTTTTCACATGACTTACATCCTTTCAGCAAACCTACGAGACAAACAATAATCAGCTAAGAACTCACAAACTGTTTACACTGAAATTTGCTTACTTGCTTCTAGCCATTATTGCTCATCATCTGCATCTGTTCAATAAACTTACCTGTTTTGACCATTTACCTCTGTTTCCGGCTCAATCTGTGACACAGCTGATATTCCTTCAAATTCTGAGTGATGAAGATGAACAACATTTCAGAAAAAAATCAAGTATTTATAGATTGTTGTCTAATTTTGATCTCTACTGTGTGTGTGTGTTTGTATTATTTATTTCAGTATATTATTTAGTGTTGTATAGCTGTCAATCTGTGTAGTTTATCAGTGATGGATGATTGGTAAGAATCCAGTTTGACCTTTTAACAATGACTCTTCTCTGACTGTTTTTAGTTTTGATGGACTGATTCAGTACTTAATTTCACTGTAAAGCAGTTTTATGTAGAGAGGAAGTCAGACTGTGAAGTTCATGACAACAGGACAGGAAGAAGCCCTTCGCCTACAAACTAAACACACATCAAACAAATGGCCACATACAAAATGTTTGTCCACCTTGCAGAGCAAACCAGTTTCTAAAGAAAACCAACCACAACAGGTTTCAGTTTGACTCAGAAGATGAGCTGCTCAAATCACACCTCAGTAAGACAGTGAGAGATTTTAGGTGGTTTTAACATTTTGTTTTGCAAACATACTCACTGATATATAAATAATTCAATTAAATCATAATATAAAAAAAAGTTTATTTCTATTATTTAATTATTAGAGTTTCACACAATGTTCTTATGCATTTCTATATTCAGTTAAAACATCAGACAGCTACACTATTTATTTTAAATTATGTGAAATTAAAAATTCCACTATTAAAGTGTTTAATGTCTCAAGAGCCAGACTTTTTTTATTTTTGTTTGTTTGTTAGTTTGTTTGTTTAATGTAACTAAATAACATGCATTCAGATCATATGAACTAAGAGGGTTAAACTCTTTTGTGGGAGGATTCACACCATTTTTTTTTTTTTTTTTTTTCACCAGTTGATTTAGGTCAGACATTTCACTGAACAAATGAAGAAAATGTTTTACATGTTTGTTTTGCCCTGTTTGTGCTGGAGGCATCTTACTGGTAAGTAAAAAAAAAAAAATAAGGCTTAATAATTTAGAATAGTGTAACAAACTACTGTTAGTTTCATGTGCTTACATGTTCTTCAGGTGTGTTTGGCGCTGAAACAAATAAAATACACTCAGTGTCAGTGATGGAGGGGGATTCGATCACTTTACAGACTGGTGTAACTAAAATACAATACGACGATGACGTACTGTGGAAATTTGGAGCTGAAACGTCTCTCATAGCTAAAATCACCATTGAAAAACTAATCTTCTCCACATTTGATGGTCCTGATGGGAGATTCAGAGACAGACTGAAGCTGGATGATAAGACTGGATCTCTGACCATCAAGAACATCACAACTAAACATGCTGGACGTTTTGAACTAGAGATAAATGGAGTGAAACTGACATCCAAAACTTTTACTGTTTCTGTCTATGGTAAGTAGTGATCATTTGTCTTGTCCTTCACATATTTAGAAGTTAAACTCAATTAAAATTTGTGCCAATGTTGATTACTACAAAATATTTTGACTCATCCCTCATTTGGAGGTTACAGTGAGGCTTTATAATGGATATCAAAAGGACCAATATTTAGAGGATTTAAAATAAAACATTTTTCACTTGCATGAATTCCTTTGTTTAAATCAGCATTTTTACAGTAATTTTAGTTTATTCCCTTGTATTGTCATGGCAAAGAAGTTGTACAATTATTACGACTTTACACATAAGTTTACTCATGTTTTTCAGCTCGTCTGCCTGTTCCTAATATTACCAGAGATTGCTCTTCATCATCATCATCATGTTCATTGTGTGTTCAGTGGTGAATGTGAGTCATGTGACTCTCTCCTGGTACAAAGGAAACAGTTTATTGTCCAACATCAGTGTGTCTGATCTTAGCAGAAGCCTTTCTTTAGAGGTGAAATATACAGATAAAAAAGCTTATAGTTGTGTAGTGAACAATCCCATCAGCAACCAAACTCAACATCTCAACATTACTGAACTCTGTCAGCCTTGTCCAGGTATGTTGATGTTGAAATTAACATTAATTAACTCTGCGGATCTTTCAATTATACAGCAATGATGTTTCGTAGTGTTTGTTTTAGATCAGGCAGATGTATTCTGTTGCACTGATGGCTCATTTTGTCCATTACAGATCAGGGCCTACCTTTATTGTATGTAGTGCTGATTTCCGCTACTGCTGGGTCACTTTTTATTGTAGTTTCAGTCGTGATGTGCTGCATCTGCAAGAGACATAGAAAAACAGGTCATGAGAGCAATTCTGTACAAATATTCATCTTTTTGACATACACAAAAATGATATAATATTATAAAATTGTATTATTGTTAATGCAGCCCAAACCCAGGAGGAAGACAGAACTGATTCAGCATTGTGTAAACCAACAACTCAACAAACGGTAAGAGTTCATGTCTGTGTTGCAAAAAATTGTTGCAGTCAGTTAGTCTGATTGAAGTTTGCTGATTGAAGTTTGCATCATAAGATGGTCAGTGAGCAGACATGGGTGGACCACAGCCCGGCCACCTTTTTTTTTTCAGATCAAAAAAAAGATGGGCTAAGTTTTTCCATTTTTTTTTTCTTTTGTCAATTTTCAGAAAATTTAAGTCATGGTTTGTTTATTTCAATTATTATACATTTTTTGAATAGCAGCATAAAAATGAAATACAGCGATCATTAAACTGGCTTTAGCAATTATGTTCAAATCTGAAAAGCATGATCAGTCATTATTTATTTTGCTGGTTTTGTGGTGTGTATGAATATCAACCAAAAGAGTTCCAAAGTTGTCTTAAGAAAACAGGTATTATTTTGTTTTTGGACAATTTCATGTTGACTGTTAGATTACAGTCAGTGAAGTTTAATGGACAGCCCGTTTACATTTTTTTTCATGCTCTGCTGTCTGACGGAAAGGATTTATATGTGTCATGGTACATATGTAAAACTTTTGACTATTACCAAGCCAGCTCGTGATGATGTGTCTTGGGCTACTAATTTAACTCATGGTTTGTTTATTTCATATAAACAGTTTTTTTTATTCTGAAATATCCCTTACAAAGTCAGTTTCATACCATTAGATTTTTAATGGAAGGGAAGTAAAACTCAAAGCTGTTAACCCATGTTGCTTGTGCTGAAGTCTGGCCTCAAGCTGCAGCTGCTCTGCGGTTCTTGATTTTCTGAGGTGAAATGCTTGCAGCTTTAGCGGTCATTAGATTTGTAGAAGAGGTGCAACAAGTGTTGTTGCTGTTGCTCTTGTGTGAAAAACAATCCTTCAAAGCAATAACATTGTTCTGAGAAACCTTCATAATTTTTGAATGAGTTTGATGTCATTGTCGATCCATGTTAGCATATGTTGTTGCACATTAGAATAAAAAGCTCTAATGTACAAGATTAACTTTTGATGTATTATGTTCTACTGAGGATTTTAAAAGTAGTAAGTCAATTAAAGCAGTTACATCAGCAAGGTTCCTGATTGATTGATTTTGTGTTTCCTTACAGAAATCAAAGCCTGAGGCTGTGTATGAAAATGTCCCCAAAAAGCAATGATCATATATTGTATACTGGATTTTTGTTGATGGAGCTCATTAGCACACCTTTTCATTCACATTAATTCTCTTCCAGGATGCCACTGTTTTGTCACGTTTGTATCATATCCCTTTGGTGTTACTGTGATGTCTAAAATGTAATTTTAAATAAGTTAGTGCTTTACCAATAGCTTATCATCCAGAAGCTCAACTAATGCTAGCTTACCACATGGACATTTACCTAAAGTTCATTGTTAGATATAAATCACACCCTTCTGTGCTCATTTGCTTGTCATTTATAATCTTGTTTTATTCTTTTTACAAAATATAATGGAATTGTAGTATCACACATCTGTGTGTTCATGCTGGATATGTTGGCAAATGTAAGCACATCATCGTCCCTCTAGCGGCCAAAGCAGAAAATCACATTCTTAATTATAGCGCTTGTACCCGATAGGGTGCGCTATAAATACATATTGAATGCACATAATAAAGACACAGGTCTGCTTGATCATATTGTGCTGCCTCCTGGTGCCTCTGAACAATAACTGAATTCAACATAGACTACGATGTCAAAAACGCCTTAAGACAGTGCAGCTAAATTAAAATAAATAGGAATACTGCTTTGGTTAAAGGGACGTCAAACACTTTATTACCTTTATTTATTTATTTTCTTTTTTTAAACTATTGATGAAGAATAAGTGATAAATAAGCTATAGAAACATATAAAATGCATGTTTCTATATTTCTGTTACTAGGAAGAGAAATCTGCTGTCAGAAATGACATGTCAGTGTAATGTCCATATGTGACCCTGGACCACAAAACGTTTCAATATATTTACAAAATATACGAATATACCCATGCTATTTAAGTTTTTTTTTCAGGGTCACATATGGCAGAAATTTTTTTCTTAACAAAGGTCTATCAATTCAAGTCACCTTTATTTATACTGTGCTTAATACAGTAAAAGCAGCTTTACAGTGCTAAACAGAAAAATAGTGTGTCAATAATGTAAACAAAATGTAATTATGAAAAGCAGCTCTAAAAATACAGTCAGCTCTTCATAGAGTCTGTGAAGTCATTGTCCAGCTCAGTTCAGTTGTGTTGATGGCTGTCTTGTGACAAGGTGGATCTGTCTCTAGGGCACATCTAGTTGTCATGGTCTCAGCTGACATTCAGAGAAATTGTGGTCATCTCTAGGTTCTGATCCACCATCTGGTCTGGATACAGACTGGATCTGGTTAATTAACATCATTCAATTAAGCAGAAACATTTTAAGACATTGGTTACATATTGTGATCATAATGATAATTTTGCAGTTTTGCATGCTAATTCAGAGTTGGGATCATGTGAAGTATTTGCAGGGGTTGTTGCCATCTCTTTACAGGTGTTAGTGAGGTTGTTACCACTGAAATGAAGATAATTCAAAGTTATATTATATATAAAGAGGCCCCCGCTCATTACATTTCACTTAGAAAATGTAATATGTGTCATATTTTCAGTTTAATACGTCTGCAATAAAGTACATAATAAAGCTTATCCTATTCTAAATGATGTTTAGGACAGAGGTATCCTATTCATGTGCGGTGCCAAATGATTATGAGGTTAGTGATGTATACTGTCTCTTGAAATATTAGCCATATATGTAATAATTCATCATCGCAGTATTATATGTTCAACATGAAAAAGTTGTGGTTGCCACTAAGTGGTTGTCACAGGACAAAAGACAGTATGGAAACTGGAAAAGGAACCTGAGTCAGCAAGAAATTGAAAAAAAAATTAATTGTTAAACACTTTTCACAATTGTTACATACATAGCTAATATGATTTGTATATATATATATAAAAAAATACCTTCCTGTCTTCATTACACATATTAGACAGAGTTTGAGACAGAGTCGTGAAGTTTCGGAGATGGTCTTAAAGTAGCTCAGTTTAAATGTATCGTATGAATTGCCCTTACTATATGGAATAAAAATATATAAATGTACATTTACAACACTGTGCTTGAATCAGAATACAAAAACTAGTTCAGACTTATGCGAGGGCGTTTCTAATACAGCGGCTTAGGGACTAAAGTAAATTTGGCATAGTTCTCTTCTGACTGCTTTTACCAATACTATATTTACTCATTTTAAACAGCGATTTAAACATGCCATTAGCTTATTTGACACCATTTTGCAGTGTAAATACTAAACAAAATACAACCCCTAACTCATATCTGATAGAATGTTGCTGTTTAAACACCGGACACCGGTGGAGTTGAAACCGTAGATAAATCTATATCTTATATTCACTAAGAGCAAACGTTTGCGCTACTTACTGCGTTTCCATACTGTCTTTTGTCACAGGACAAAAGACAGTATGGAAACTGGAAAAGGAACCTGAGTCAGCAAAAAACTGAAAAAAATTTTTTATTGTTAAACACTTTTCACAATTGTTACATACATAGCTAATATGATTTGTATAAAAAAAAAAATGTAAAAAATGAAAAGCAGGAGTCATGAATTGGCCTAATAGAGATCTTAGCCTATGCAAAATGTTGATTTCAGATCAGTCATAAATCAGTTATATTTCCAGGGAAGAGGATACAGAGGCATCAGAGCAATCAAGAGATCTCAGAAAATAATAATAATTAAAGCTGCAAGCAGCGATGAAAGGGCCCTCGCACCCGGGCTCACCGCTGATCGAAGTGGCGAAAGGCGGGCACTATGCTTTTCACATAGTAAATTTAGGAGAAATATGTCAAAGTCATTTAGATGTGCCAAACTTCCTGCTGCCAGCTGGTGGCGCTATGCCTGTAACTGAATATTGGCATGTAGATGTCTTCAGGCAAGCGCTTTTGTGAAACATATGAAGTTTGGTGTAGATTGAACATGGCACACTTGAGTTAGTGTAAGACATGACATATCCTGCTGCCAACAGGTGGCGCTATTATTCTAACTGAATATTGGCCTTTAGATGTCTTTAGGTTAGGACTCTTACCAAACATGTGAAGTTTGGTGCAAATTGGACATTGCATGTTTAAGTTAGTGTAAAGCAAGTCATTTCCTGTTGCCAGCAGGTGGCGCTATGATTATAATAGAATATTTGCCTCTAGATG
>NW_026127857.1:0-34347 GCF_022985175.1 Labeo rohita | reverse complement strand
GTGTCTGTGGGCTACTAATTTAAGTCATGGTTTGTTTATTTCATTTAAACTGGTTTGTTATTCTGAAATATCCCTTACAAAGTCAGTTTCATACCATTAGATTTTTAATGGAAGGGAAGTGAGACTTAAAGCTGTTAACCTATGTTGCTTGTGCTGACGTCTGGCCTCGAGCTACAGCTGCTCTGAGGTGAAATGCTTGCAGCTTTAGCGACATTTGATTTGTAGACGAGCTGCAACAAGTGTCATTGCTCTTGGTCTTGAGTGAAAAACAATCATTCAAAGTTGTTACTTTGTTGTGAGAAACCTTCAGAATTTGTTTTGAATGAGTTTGATGTCATTGTCGATCCATGTTAGCATATGTTGTTGCATATTAGAATAAAAAAACCCTAATTTACAAGATTAACTTTTGGTGTATTATGTTCTACTGAGGATTTTAAAAGTAGTAAGTCAATTAAAGTAGTAAGCTTCCAGTTTGATTGATTTTGTGTTTCCTTGCAGAAATCAAAGACTGAGGCTGTGTATGAAAATGTCCCCCAAAAGCGATGATCATATATTGTATACTGGATTTTTGTCGATGGAGCTCATAACGGGCACACTTTTTCATTCACATTAATTCTCTTCCAGGATGTCACTGTTTTGTCACCGTTGTTTGGATCATATCCATTTGGTGTTACTGTGATGTCTAAAATGTAATTCTAATTAAGTTAGTGCTTTATTAATATTTTATCATCCAGAAACTCAACTAATGCTAGCTTACCACATGAAAATTTACCTAACGTTCATTATTAAATAAAAATCACACCCTTCTGTGCTCATTTGCTTGTCATTTATAATCTTGTTTTATTCTTTTTACAAAATATAATGAAACTAGTATCACACATCGGTGTGTTCATGCTGGATATGTTGGCAAATGTAAGCACATCATCGTCCCTCTAGCGGCCAAAGCAGAAAATCACATTCTTAATTATAGCGCCTGTACCCGATAGGGTGCGCTATAAATACATATTGAATGCACATAATAAAGACACAGGTCTGCTTGATCATATTGTGCTGCCTCCTGGTGCCTCTGAACAATAACTCAGCTAAACACAATAACTGAGTTCAACATAGACTACGATGTCAAAAACGCCTTAAGACAGTGCAGCTAAATTAAAATAAAAGTGCAGCTAAACTAAATAAATAAATAAAGCACACGGAGTTTACAGTCCAGAGCTGGACTGTACAACTGAATAAAATTCAGAAAAGTGCAGGTGGCACATTATATATTGTTTTTGTTTTTAGCCTACAGTTTGACTTGCCCAGTATTTATGAAATATATAGTGTTCTTGGTTCATGCATTTAGTTGAACCACATCCTCCATTTTAAAGGTAGCAGCTGTCAGTTTGACTCAGAAGCTGAACCTCAGTAAAACCGATACTGTGAGATTGCAGCGTTTTTCCACACACTAACATTAAAGGAGAAGTTCACTTCCAAAACAAAGATTCACATATAATGTACTCACCCCCTTGTCTTCCAAGATGTTCATGTCTTTCTTCAGTTGTAAAGAAATTATGTTTTTTAAGTTTAAATGTGGTTTAAATGCGGCTTTAAACGATCCCAAATGCGGTTGTAAACGATGCTAGCTGAGGAAGAAGGGTCTTATCTAGCGAAACGATCGGTTATTTTCATTAAAAAAATACAATGCTCGTCTTGCCTTTCTCTCCTTGAACTCTTTGTATTCTGACTCAAGACTGTTAGGGTATGTCGAAAAACTCCAATCGTACCCAGCAAACATTTGGACGTGTAAGGACCGTTGAAATGACGTCCCTCCGACACGTCCCGTCATGGTTGAAAAATAGTTCCAAAATGAAAGTTGAACCGACGTCTTTGACGTTATCTGGACGTGAGATGCACGTCTTTTTCTGTGCGTCCCTGGACGTCTAAATGTGTCTTCTTCTGTATCTCTATACTATGTGTTAATTTATGTGTTAATATAATTTTAGTATATAAGCCTGTAAATAAAATAGTCACACACCCATTCTGTAACATCGTGAAAAGGCAATCAGTTATGTCGCGATGTTTAGACACCTTAACTTACTACAAGTTCAAAAACGGTCCAAAGTCGGTCCAGTCAGACCTGAACGTCTACAAAACGTTTTAATCACGTGTACATTACAAACAATAAAATATTGTGTGGACTTAAGCAAGAATTAGACCGTTCTAATTTACTACAACATATTTTGTGCATATTACATTTTTTTCAAGGTCTTCCATTTGTTAAACAGCTACTATTTAAACATGAAAACAGAAATAATATAATGTAGTTAATTCTAAGCATGCACCAATTTTCTCAAAGCTTGACATTAATTTTAAGTAGCCATTATTCAAACAAGAACATAACCAAGGTAACAGATAAAAGTGAACACATATGTATATTTATAATCTTTTATTTATTTATCATTATTCCAAAATGTTTACTATCATTTTGTTGCTCCACAAGCACTTGCTCTTCCAGAAGCATTATTATTGTGGCAGTACTCAATTTTTTTAATTGAAACGGTTTTGCATTAAATTTTAAACAGCTATAAATCAAACAAGTACAAAACAAAAATACTGGATTAATGTAAACACACATGTAAATGTCTCTCAAAACAGCTTATTTCTTAAAACCACCGCCCCCAGCTCTTCCTGGAGCGTGTTTTAGGTGTTCCGCCATTAATGCATCAATTTCGGAGTCTGTGGCAGTTGGACTCCACCTCTTCAGAGCATCTGAGGGAAGAGAGCATGAATATTTTAAGATATTTAAGAAACAAAATGGCAAAATTGAGTTAAATGGCATGCACTTATTTTGAAAATGCCTTTAAGGTTATACAAATACATTTAAAATACAATGGAACAAGACTTTTTCCGTTTCAATAAAGAAGCATTAGTAACAAGTAAACTAAGTATTATATGTTATTTTAGTCTAGAATAATCTTGTGTCTATAAAACATTTTCTGCATTAGATGTGTGCTAGAGTACATAAAAAACAGCATTAGTCCACTGCCTCTTCAATATCTCTATGGTGCTCTTGAAATAAAGTAGATGTGTAACTGTGTAAACGTGAACAGGACATTTCTGATAAAGACAGATGGTCTTTTAAATAAATAATGGACAAGGAACATGAGATTTTTTTTTTTTTTTTTAAATGTCATAAGGCCAAAATTACCTTAAATTACATAGTACAAAGCTGTAGCCTTGAAATGCTTTGAAAGTTGGCCACCACCCCTCATAAATTAATTTGGCCATTAAGCATTTGACATGACTCTGTGAAAAAAATTATTCAGTATTACTTCACTTCATGAACATTTTAACATATGGTCAGTATTACAAATTAACAGTAGTGTGCATCATGGCAATGTTAAAATACAAGAGCCACTGACCTGCTTGTTTACCAACTATCCATGCCTTACTCACTGCTGATTAGTAATGGATCAGGTGTGTTGTCAGTCAGAAGCTGGAAGGGCAGGGACAGCTGGAAAACAAGCAGTGCAGTGGCTCTCGAGGACCAGGGTTGGCTATAAGTGAAGGTAAAGTAATAAGGCTGCTGTGCAATTTTACTGCATTAGTTACTGTCAAATTAGCTGGCTGTACTTTACCTATT
Organism: Labeo rohita; assembly: GCF_022985175.1. Taxonomy (NCBI): domain Eukaryota; kingdom Metazoa; phylum Chordata; class Actinopteri; order Cypriniformes; family Cyprinidae; genus Labeo; species Labeo rohita. Next base: position 30,725 of record NW_026127857.1, on the reverse strand, counting down.
GTTGAGCAATGACAGACATTGTAGCCTCTATATTTTTAACTGTATGAATTCTGATTCAGAGAAATGTATGTATTTATACATTAGGCTGTGTTGGTATTAAGGTATAATGTGTATAAAATAAGATGCGACAGCAAAATTCTCACATACACTGGGGGGTCCTCTGGGACTGGGATGGCAATGAAGCATTTGGGACTGGAGACAATACTATATAGACATTAAAAAGAAAAGTGTGAAAAGTAAGAATTTGAACGTAGTTACATTTTTTTTTTTTTTTTTTAAAAAAAAGGACATCCTCTTTATGTGAATGACATGACAAAAATTGCAATACCTTGTTTGGTTGTGGCACATGGCCTGACAGATGTTCGTTATGTGACCCTGCAAGACAAATCGCACTCTAATGTAAATTAATGAAGCACAAAAGACATAAAAATGTGTTTAAAAATTTCACAGAAGTTAATCTTTTGAAATGTCTTCTAATGTTAATCTTACATTGTGGTTAGAGACTTTAACAGAGCAAATCTGAGCCAGAGCAAACTGCCAACCAAAACTGTTTCTACTGCCCAGTGTTTGTTTTCTCTACAGTGACGAGGGGAACGATCATCTGAAAGTTTACTTAAGGTCTGATGTACTACTTACAATGACAATGGAGTCGTGACCTCAATTGCACCCTTGGAGTGTCAATAAAGTGTCATTAACCATGTAATCTTTTGATTAGTACTACAACATCTTAGAAGTGTCACTTCTAAATCATAACATATTCTTCAAATTTTTCTAGATGCTGTAGCTGTTATTTCAGGGCAACATGGAGTTCTTTTAACATTTATTCTGTAATTGACAGGACTGCGTTTGTCTTGCCCTGTAACGGCAAAAAAGCAACTTCGTGGTTGTACACATTCGGATCATTAATTTTTTTAAACATTAGCACTTACACCTCAACATGTGTCCACGGGTCCACGAATGTTGTTGACGCTGATGGTGTCATGTTGTGCATCCACTGTTGGAAAAAATAAAAGCAATGAAAATAAAGGACCACTTTATGAAATTTTGAAGATGTTTATAAAGAGCTTTGCAATCTCTTAAAGTTATATACACATTACCACACAGTGAAAATTAAAAGAAATTAGTAAACAATGTGTTATCTCCTAAGTTTATCTGAAATATTAGTTGGAGTAAAGTTTGGGTATTACCTACAAATATCTCATTACAAACAAAATAAAATAAAATAAGTTTCATTTAAGATATTCCACAAATTTTACCCTGATAAGCATTTGTAAACAGATTTGTTGAAAATATAGATGTAAATTGTTCATTATGTACATTATACCCAGAAACGGTACCTCATATTTTCTGGCACTGTCAATACACAAAGAGGTTACAGTGGGAGGTTTCTGGATTTATAAATGACAAAGTGGTGTGTAACTTTCTTTTATTATACGAACATGTAATATGTGGCTCAGCCGTCGAAAAATGAGGCTTAAATTATCAATCTCTTGATTAATTTACTTACTAATCGTTGCAAAATTCAGCAATTAGAAAACTTTTTTTTTCCTGTGGCACTTAAGGAAATAGATATTTATAAGAGGACCATAAAGGAGATTACAAACAAAAAAAGCTATAAAATTATGTATTTATTTGGTACTTTTAAGTTATTGTGGATTAGGAAGTCCTTTCATTTCATTGTGTTATTCTATACAAACATTCTGTGCATGCCCTTGGCACTTTAGTTATGTATTTGTTGTTCAAGCATTATTTAAAAAAATACTTTTAGCACACTAGCTAATTTTAGCCAAACTCAAACTACGTTTCATTTGAAAATGTGCACATTATTTCTTTCTTTTCCTTCCTGTCAAACAAGTACAACTCGACCACATTAATAAAAAACTACAAAATGTACTTACCCACCAGTGATTTTGTAATAAATCAACGCGTAAAGCTTTGTAACACAACGACGCGCTCTCCTCCTGGTTATGGAAAGATAAAAACGTTAAAGTTTTCTCGCGAGATAATGTATTGTATTGCGAGCTAATCTATCCCATCGCGAGATAATCTATCCTATCGCGAGATGATCTATCCTATCGCGAGATTTGTTACAACATCTTGGCAGCACAGTTTTGGCAATCTACACCCAACTCAGACTTCAAATGGTGACTGAAGATATTTGTTTTATATGTATATGCATAAACTTAAAATAATAAAATCGTATTGCAATTTACGGAAAACGGGCAGAATTATGACTAAAATTCAGTGGCTTTGCAATCACTTAACCACACAGCACTTTGTGAATATTCATTAAACAAGATGTAAATACAAATGACTTGTATTTCATTACAATTTCCTGTTTTTATTTATTTATTTACTTATTTATTTATTTTTAATGTAATGCTTGACTGGAGGAGCCTCTTAAAACTACTTGGGGCACTTAAATAAATTATTACAGTAATAATCAAGGTGTAAGCACAATTGCTTTAGCATATTTCATACTGATTTCATAGGGTCATGATGGACTATAAATGCACGTGTAAAGGACGTCACCTTGTGGACGTCCTCTCACAACTGGTTAACAGTGTATATACTGAACTACACGAAGCTAAAACTTAAAAGTAACAATTATACATGCAACCCCAGAGAACTGTAGATATGTACAAACGTATCTGAATGCATTTTTAGGAAGTATTCTGTGTTACATATTTGTACGGATTTATGCCGTCCTACCGCGACTATTTTTGGCCAGGGACACGACGTTGCCGTCGGACCAATGTTAGCTGGGTATTTTCTATCCTCAACTTCAAAAATAATTTCAAAATCATCCTACATCGCTGCAGAAGTACCGACCCAGTCTTTGCAAAGTGAACAAACAACAACACAAGACAAGCATTTGGCATTAAAGAGTTTAAATTGCATTATTTTTATTAAAATAACCAATCGTTACTCTAGATAAGACCCTTCTTTCTCAGCTGGGATCGTTTACAACCACATATGGGATCGTTTGAAGCCACATTTAAACTGCATTTTGGAAGTTCAAAATGGGGCACCATACCAGTCCATTATATGGAGAAAAATGCAGAAATGTTTTCCTCAGAAAACATTTTTTCTTTACAACTGAAGAAACAAAAACGTGGATCTTGGATGACAAGGGGGTGAGTACATTATATGTGAATCTTTGTTTTGGAAGTGGACTTCTCCTTTAAGAACTATATAATATACACAGAGCCGATCCTTACGCAATCCTCCTATATCCTACACGCAAAATACGCAAGCTGCGCATTAATGTGGTGCGCTGTCGCCCTTTCTACGTAAAAATCCAGTGAAAACATGTAACGTGAATGTGGTACAGTTTCTTGCTCGAGACTAAAAAAATAGTTGAAAGCGTTCTGAGCCACGGAAGAGACAGTTTCTCAAGCGCTTTCCGTGAGCGCGATTTGAGACGGAGTGAACCACGGACAAATGCGTTTCATTCATTCACTGATACTGGAGTCTTACTTGCTCGAGACTGAAAATTGAGTTGAAAGCGTACCAAGCCGCGCAAGAGACCCAGTAAGCGTTTTGCGGTAGCGCGGTTCGAGACGGACTGATCCACGGACAAATGCGATTCACTCACTCATTAACAGAACTAAAACAGGCTTATGTTAAATGATAAAAATATTTTCACCCATTAAAAACAGCTAAACTCTTAAGCGCTAGATGACATTCTAACTAAAAGTAGAAACACTGCTATCAGACTTAATTTCCTCAGTAGCATAACTGTGCTTTTGTCCAATATTAAAACACGAAACAAATCCACCAAAATTCAATAAAAACACTGTTTTCAACACCTTAAGCCATTTTATGCTACTTTGTTTTGCCGTTGCTGGCGTGTAGCGCAACTCCTGAGGATGAATTACACATTTCTGAAGAACAGACTACAGCAGCTTTCAGTTTGAATCAGAAGCTGAACCTTTAGTAAAAATGATACTGTGAAATTGCAGACAGTTTTAACTTTGTACTGTTGTTTTCCACACAATAACATTAAGAACTGAATAAATAATCACAACAATCTAAAAAGACTTCATTGTTTTACCATGAAATGTAGTTCATCCAGAGCTCACACAATATTCTTCTACTTTTAGCCATTTAACACAGTAAAGCAACTACCTTACCAAAATTATGTTAAAATATAGAATATTTTCACCTAGTAAAATTCAAGGGCTGGATGAAATAAAACATTATACTGTATGCAAAAAAAAGTAGGAGGGTCAAACTCTGTCAGGGAAGGAGTCACATCATGTTGAGTGTTTTTAGCAGAAGTTTTATTAGATCAGACACTGAACCACTGAAGAAAATGTTTCACATGTTTGTTTTGTTCTTTGTTCTTTGTGCTGGTGGAGTCTGACTGGTAAGTTATAAAAAAAGTTTTTTATGGTTATTTGTTGTTTTTAAGAATTAGACAATTTTCATCTGCTACTATCTGTACCAAATAAATCATTACTATGAGAAATCTCACTGGAAATCTCCACAGCGAATGTAAATGTCTTTGTTTATGCTCTGCATGGTGACTTAGAAAGCCAAAACCTTCCACTGAGTTGCTTTTAAATATCAGGCCATTTTTGGTTTTAAATAAAAATCTATTTTGAAAGAATTCCATGTTTAAAAATTGTATATGCAGTCATCATAAATTTCTGCAAAAATCATGGAAAATCATTAGTCCAACTGCACAGGAGCCCTGAGAACATGGGAGACAGTAATAAAACCCTGGAAATAGTAAAACACCCTGGAAGTAATAAAAAAAAACCTGTTTTATATGTTCTAAGTGTCTCAAAAGTATTGAAAATATTCAGCACAATAAAACTATGTAACTTTACACACTGATTTTGCCTCACAGCAAACTTTTAAACAAATCCCTGTTCATTTTGTGTCTCTGCCACTGTTGTGAATGTTCTTCAGTTCACATGCAAATTATTAACAGCTGATTTCAGGATTTGTAAACCAACAGGAACATTAATCTGTGACAAAACCTCTTCATGTTCATCAGGTGTGTTTTGTGCTGAAACAAATGAAATACAGTCAGTGTCAGTGATGGAGGGAGATTCTGTCACTTTAAAAACTAATATTACTGAATTACATGAAGAGGAAGACATAACATGGAAATTTGGAAATAAAAAAAGACTCTCATAGTTAAAATCACCAAGAAACTAATCTTCTTAACATTTAATGGTTCTGATGAGAGATTCAGAGACAGACTGAAGCTGGACAAACAAACTGGATCTCTGACCATCACAAACATCACAACTCAACATGCTGGACTTTATACACTAGAGATAATTGGTATAAAATGGTCATCAAAAACATTCAGTGTTTCTGTCTATGGTGAGTAGACATCATTTGTCCTGCCATTCACATATTGTTATTTTATAGATTTAGACAGATCACACAAAAACTCACTGAACACTAAACCATGAAAATAAAATTGTTTTTAGATTTATCCATATTTCTTTTATTTATTTTTCTTCTCTCATGTTTTTAGCTCATCTGCCTGTTCCTGTCATAAGAAGAGACTGTTCATCTTCATCACACAAGAATTGTTCATTGTTGTGTTCAGTGGTGAATGTGAGTGATGTGACTCTCTCCTGGTACAAAGGAAACAGTTTATTGTCCAGCATCAGTGTGTCTGATCTCAGCATCAGTCTCTCTCTACCTCTGGAGGTGGAATATCAGGATAAAAACACCTACAGCTGTGTGATCAACAATACCATCAGCAACCAGACAAGGCAAGTGTTAGCTAAATTACATATTTTTTTTTTAATTACAAAATATTTGATTAAAAAAATCAGGCGTAGAACAGCGCTTACAATTTTACAGTATGTGAAAGAGAGATTTACATAGGAAATAAAAGGACATTTAGTAGGAAAAATTGTTGGTCATTTATAGATCATCTTTTAGTTAAATGCTAAAGGCTGTGTTAAAGATGTTTTGTGTGTGTTGAACAGTTAAAATTAAGCTTGTTAATGCTGTCAAAAATAATTTTCCATTAAATATTGCATACATTAATGCTTTAACTAATAATATTAGTAAGATTGTGTTTTGTTGTTTTAGTCCATCTGTTATTGTTGTTGTCAAAACAGTTCGGACTTGTACAGAAGAGATCACTTACATTGATCCTACGTTCCACAGAAGAAACAAACAGAAATCGGTAGGTTAAATTATTCCTAATTCATGTTGCTCTGCTTAGAAAAAAAAAAAAAAGCCATAGTAATTTATACATTTCTGAAACAACTAAAAATGCAGGATCTCCAAAACGTCTGTCCATACCATACAGACTTTAAATTTAAGCCAGTGTATATGACATACACTCAGAAAATAGTTTATTCATAATGAACTTAATTTAACAGAAGAAAATATTTCCAGAAAATGAATTCAGGTTTATACAACAGAAACAAGTCCAGGTTTGTGTGTCAGCTAACCACTATATGTATCACATATTACCGTAAACATGATTTATTATTGGAATGAGAAGTTATTTCTCACAGAGTAATAATTGTGCAATGCACATCAAAAGCATAAGTGCAACTCAACAACACAACAGAACTCTTTTAGATCAACATAAAGGAGCATTAAACACTAATGAACACTTACATACTGTCCTATCACAGTGCTATGAAAAGCATGCTGGGAAGTACAAATCCATTTAGTCCCTGTTTCACAAATTTAAGTGGACTGAATCTTGTGTTTGTTTATATTAAGAGAAACTCACCGTTAAATCATCTGAAAGCAAAACCACATATCAGAACAGATTTGCATTACTTTAATACATTGTATATTCATGTGAATCAGTGAAGCCAGAAAGTTGCATGCTATGTCACAACCAAAGGATTCTGTCTAAAAAAGGTCTTTTTAAGAGAGTAACACTTCTCTTTGTTTTTAAGTATTATTATCCTGCGTGATCATTTTTTTTTTTTCAGCATGTTAAAGAGGAAGATGAAGTGGAGTATGCACCTGTTTCCGTGAGAGAATAATCTCCAATCTTTAGTGTTTTTCTAATATCAGATTTGTCTCACTGCTTTAACTAAGAACCTCCTGCAAGACTCTGAATTCTGGGATGAGTTTAGGGATTGGTGAGAATTGCCATGTGATGCTTAAAGACTGATTACTGAAATGATGTTGGGTGAACAAACAACTTGTGCATGAGAGTGTATCTACTGCTGGACGATTGTGTTTGATGTCTGTTTTTGAGTGTGTCTGAGGTGAATAGTGTGTCTGTGTGAAAATGGTTGAAGGCATTTTTCCATTCTTATTCATATGAAACCATTTGACTTCTGCTTTAGACAAAACAGTTTCACTACAAAATGCTAAATCTGACAGAATAAAGATTCATTTAAATCAAATAAAAATATAACTGAGATATTTGACCCTGCATTTTTTTTTAAGCGGAACTGTTCTTGATCTCTTGATCTTTTTTGTTTTAAATATATATATATATATATATATATATATATATATAGGGCTCCAGACTATAACATAGTCTACTTATTCTGACTTTTAGCAAAACATTCTGTTGCTGCCGAATGGCAAAAAAAAAAAAAAAAAAAAATCATCAAAGAACAGCTGCAAAAATAAATTTTGCCTAAAAATGGCACAGCATAAACAATTAGACTAACTAATATACACTCAAAAAAAATGATGCAGCCTAAACTTAAACTTTATGTAATTCAATTACATACCAATTTTCCATGCATTTAGATTACATAGTTTTAATCAAATCAGTTTTAACAAATCAGTTAAACTTAATGTGATTCATATGCATCAGTCTTATGTGAATGAAACAGATAAAGTTTATGTAATAGTTCCCAGTGTTAAACAAACCCTGCTCAGTGTTCATGTGTTTCCACACTACAGAGTGTTCAAGTAGCATTGACACAGTGTTGGAGTTAAGGAGATAATTATGTCATAATTGACCAATAATGATGAACACCTGTTGTTTACAAGCAGAATCACAGAAGGAAAGAGAAACACAAGAATCAGCCACAGCCAAAGATAAAATGAACTTAAATAAATAAAGACATTAAATCTCTGATTAAACAACTCCACAAACAACATTACAGTTTGACTTGATTTCTGTCATATATCCACAAAAATTATTTGAGAACATCTAAACAGAGGTTTAGATGTTTTATTAAAAAAAAAAAAAGTTTCATTTGACCTCACCATCATGGCGATCAGGGTTTACTTTAGTTGGGTTCTTGACCCTTGACTATTAGATATATTTTGGTTGCTTTAATTATGTTTGTAGAGCACAATTGTTATAGCAAAAAAAGCCAGGAGAAAAATCTTATTAAATGTTCTTGCTTAATTGTTGTTGATGGTGTAATCATCATCTAGAGGCCTGATTCACTGATCTCATTCAGTGGTTTATCTGTTAGTTTCATGTTATTTACAATAGCTGTATGACCTGTTACTATTACTACCTTAATTATAACTCCGGCTAAGTCTAACATAAAAAAAAAGTCAAAGGTCAAGAGTTCAAATAAAGTAAACCCTGATCGCCATGATGGTAAGGTCAAATGAAACGTTTTACTTTTTAAATAAAACATCTAAACCTCTGTTTTTTTTTTTTTTTCGTTTGTTTTTTTGGTAGATATATGACAGAAATCAAGTCAAACTGTAATGTTGTTTGTGGAGTTGTTTAATCAGAGATTTTATGTCTTTATTTATTTAAGTTCATTTTATCTTTGTCTGTGGCTGATTCTTGTGTTTCTCTTTCCTTCTGTGATTCTGCTTGTAAACAGCAGGTGTTCATCATTATTGGTCAATCATGACATAATTATCTCCTTAACTCCAACACTGTGTCAATGCTACTTGAACACTCTGTAGTGTGGAAACACATGAACACTGAGCAGGGTTTGTTTAACACTGGGAACTATTACATCAACTTTACCTGTTTCATTCACGTAAGACTGATGCATTCGAATCACATTAAGTTTAATTGATTTGTTTAAATTAAAACTATGTAATCTAAACACATGGAAAATTGGTATGTAATTGAATTACATAAAGTTTAAGTTTAGGCTGAAACATTTTTTTGAGTGTAGATTTCAAACATTTTTATAGACAAATCAACAGTCAGTAATAAAATAAGAACACATAATTGAATTAGCAGTAGCACAAATAAATACAACTGAACAAAGTTCAGGTACAGAAATCAGAGCATAAACAAAATAAACATAGGCCTACTAATATTCATAAATGATAAGAAATACAGGCTATTTTGCTTGTTTTTAAGGATTGATTGATGAACAAAAACCTTATTGCATTAGACATTGGATCTGGGTCTGATCATGGGCATCGTTGCATGTATAAAACAAGTATTACAGCAATAAATATTATGTATATAGCAGTCAAAGCATTTTTTTTTTTTTTCAGCTCCAAAAAGATATTGTTTGGATTCCATTTCTACAACAACTTTACTTCAATCTCTCTATCATTCTTTCATTTCAAATAATTAAAAAACAAAACAAAACAAAACAAAAAAAAAATAATAAAATAAAACTTTAATGTGTAACAAGACTTTATTTATTTTGAGAGACTATTCATTAAGGGCAACATTAAGTGAATTCCAAAATCTAAACTGTACCAACAAAATCTGAACTATAACAAGAAAGGTTTTCAGACTTTATTTACCAAAAATGATAAAGAACACTGAGTTTGTTGTGCCTGTTTGTAGGGCTGCACAATTTGGCCAAAATGTTGTTTTATCAATGTGACTTCTGATTATTGTTATTACTAAAAAACATTAAACAAAACAATAATTACTGTTAGTGATTATCGATATATTTTAGGTATAAGGTATAAGGATTTATTATAATATTATGATTAAAAATGTTTGACCAAAAAAACAAACCTCAGATAGAGACGTTTTAACTGATGAAACATGGAGACATATCAATACAATTGTGACTAAATGGTTTCTCTCTGTTTTTCAAGCCATATCGGGTATTATTATATGAATAAACCATAGATGCAACGCAATGCTAATCAACAGCCTTTATCACTTTATAGAATATTATATAAAATAATGATTTTGCCTCATTCGGTGATGTGAAACCACGTCAGATCACAAAAGGAAGTTATTTCAAACACTCGACTGATGTTTTTAAATGAATTTGGAGCAAAAACATGTCTGATGCATCATGGTCACAACAGTGGAAAGCTATTTGGAGGCCATTTTGAACCATTTAAGAAGTAGCATCATGTCCCAAACACCAACTGGTGAACCCCCAAAGTGCTGTCTGCAATTCCATTTGTTATCTTTGTATCTTTTTTTGTTTTGAGATATTGCATAATATATTCAAAATGGCGGCATAAAGGGGATGCACCATGTGCCTCAGGAATAAGTGTTAAATTATTTTATTCTCAGAAAACCAGACAGGTAAATAGGATGTCAGAAATACTTTTATCCACATTTTAACATTATTTTTCTTTTTCTGTGACAGAAAAACTATTTGTCCAACACAGTGGATGTCATGCACCAGTGGGAATCATTCTGCCTATAGGCCCATATAGATTTTGTCTTATTTTAATATTTTATTAAAATTATGATAGAATTTACACTGGAATGGTTTTACTGAACAGAAATATTAAATAGCCTTCAGATTTCTATATATACAGTCTATATTTACATATTAGGTCTTATAAAACTAGTGAGTGCAGACATATGTGTTTATAATTGTGTTCGAGTGTGTGGTGGGAAGGTGTGTGTGTGTTTGTTTCGGTGTGTTTGTATTTGTGCTCACTTGTGTATGAATAGCCCACCAATAATTAAATATCTGATGACTCAAACATTCATGTTTTTCCCAACCTAATAAGTGGATGGATTTTTAATCACCATCCTTCCACATGCTCACAGTCGGGATCAGCGGGTGTCTTTTCATCATTGTCCTCCTGCTTGATCACAGTAGGATCAGAGGGTGCCTTTTTAATTGCCGTCCTTCCGCATTCTCACAGTCGGATCAGCGGGTGCATTTTTACCATCCTCCTCCCACAGGCTCACAGTCAGATCAGTGGGTGAATATTTACTGCCATCCTCACTCGGGCTCACAGTCGGATCAGCGGGTGCATTTTTACCGTCCTCCGTCCGCATGCTCCCAGCCTGATGATCAGATGTCTTTTTTTGCCATCTGTAGAGTCTCCTTCATAAGGGGTGATCCTTCTCCACCATTCTCCTGAAAGAAAAACTGATTCACAGAAGGTAATACAAATGATTGTGAAAAAACCCTGATGATTCAGATGATTTTCCCTCTGATGTTTGCTGCATGTAAGGACCTCAAAGAAAATATCTCACAGAAATCTAAAGTCCCAATATACTCATGGTGAAGTTCTTTTCCTTATTCACTTTAGATGTAAAAATAAGTTTGAAAAATGAGACTAGTGATATACTACTATTTAGATGAATATGAATAGTTCAAATGCAAATCCAGCTAAAAGCCATCTTGGTCAAAAATGAGATGATGATACTGAGTGAATGCTCCTGACACATAGTATACGTCCATCAAATACTTTTACTTCAAACTTGCTAAATTCCAGCCTCAGCCCAATCAGAAGTACCAGTACTTAATTGTATAGCAATTTATACAATAGAGCTTTAAATCAAGCATCTTTACAGTATTAAGCATGAAAAACAATGTCAGGGTCACCTTCGGTTAACATCAAAATAACATCTTTTCTATGAAGTTTCTATGAAGCAGCTCTCCAAAGTACTCCTTGTTTTTACTCACGGACGTCTGATCTTGAGGGACTGAACAGTGTAAAAATGAACTCAAGAAGATTTCCAAGTCAAAGAAAGTGGAGCCCCAGAGCCACAATTGTGTAACCACTACAGACCCATGGTAGAGCAAAGCAAGCTCTTTCAAAATCCCTAAAAAACTTTAACAAAGTAACTAAGGAACTTTGTTTTGGTCTAATTTGGTTTTGTTTTAAAATGACATCACACCAGTTAGTTATTCAAAGGAGCTTGAAGTATGTTGTATGCAATACTTGCTGTTTTGTCTTAATCTCCTGCAACAGTAAATCACGCCAACAGCTGCAACCAGCAGAACAGCAACAGCAGCAGCAGCAGCAGGAACAGCAGTGGCAAGAACAGCAGCAGTTGAATCTGGAACAGCTAAAGACAGTAATTGTTATACAAGAGATTGACTGATAAACAACTTTACCAATACTTTTGACTCATATTTAGTAAAAAATTGCATGACATTGATTTAATTGATAAAGGTGCTGTCTGGTGGGCTTGTAAGGAACAGCAGCTAAAACAGCAACAAGAAACAGCAGTGTTCACAGGGAAACTGACTGATATTATGACTTTTGATTTTCTAGCAACAACATACTTCAAAAGTTTCAAATTCATTAGGTGACAAAACTCATTGTGACAACTGTCTGGTAGTTTGATGTGCATGTGTAGATGATTGATTTGATTTACTGTAAAAAATAAAAACTTCTTCAAACAGGCCACAAACAAACAAACAAACAAAAAAAAAACATTCCTGGGTTGATTTAAATGTATCAGTTTACTGTTCAAATGTTCAAAAAAAGTGAAGGAAAAAAAAAAAAAAAAAAAAAAAAGCAATGAATGACTAAAATGACACTCACCTGTGACAGTAACACTGAAGCTCTTCATGATGCTGTTTCTCATCTGTAGTTTATAAAATCCAGAGTCTGTGGTTCTGATGTTCGTGATGGTCAGAGATCCAGTCTGATGATCCAGCTTCAGTCTTCCTGTGAATCTCTCAGTACCTTCATTACACTGAACAGCTGTACAGATCTTCCTGAGATCTCCAGTGATTTGAGCGATGCGAGTGTCATTGAAATACCATCTAATTCTGTCTTGTTGGTTTATTTCAACATCAGTGTGTAGAGTGACTGAATCTCCCTCCATCAATAACACTCTGTCTATATCAACACCAGATGCACCTGAAGAAGAAATTAATCACAGTTTTAAAATCAATTCACATTTCCTCCAAACTAATGCAGATTTTATGAAATAAATCAGCTCTGGTCCTCTTCATTAATAGCAACACCATTAGGTGCATTTGAGATGTCAAACACTTTGATGAGAGTACTACAATAATACACAAATGATGCAGTTTACATACCCACGAGTCTTAATACTTTGTCACTACCAAGACCTGTTTTTATGTTTGTGATAGTTGTCCATGAGGCCCTTGTTTCTCCTGAGCAGTTTTTCAGCCTCTCCTGCATATTTGAATGCTCTCCAGCAGTGACTGTACAATTCTGAGATCCATTTTCATACTGAAGACAACTGAAGGACTCACAGACAAATATTACATAAAGTGAAAACAAACAAACATAGCTGTACCAGTGTAGTTACTATTGACTACCACTGTTTGGGCCCCATAATTTAACTTTCTCTCTTCACTGGCAAGTTTCCAACTAAATGGAACGTGACAAGCAAAGACACTTTACCACCAAAGTCACAACTTTATTAGTATATATATTCAATTTTAAAACATTGAGTTCAACATCAACATCATAAAACCTTTCCCCATAAAATTCCCAATTTACTCAACCAAAACTAGATACTTATTAACAATAAAGTCTCAGATGGCCAAAATACCTTCTGATATATGGGATTCAAAATGAATGGCGTGCACAGTACCTTAACACAAGATAACATATCAAGAGGCTCTGTCATGAACCAATGACCGGCTACCCTTGCACCAAATATACACAAAAAATAATGTATAACAATAATAATACTATTAACAGTATCAATACAATAACAACAAAAAGAGAAAATAAATAAATTACAATAAACACACAAAAATAAATAACAATGATAACAATACTAACAGTAAAAAAAAATATATATAGCACAAGAAATACAAGAAACCTTTAAAATCACAATAAACCAAACCACCCAAACCAAGGAGAGAGAGAGAGAGAGAGAGAAACATTCACCTTATCATCACCCAAAACATACAACGTCAAAACAAACCAAACAAACCATCTAATTAAATTTAAATACATGCAATTCATGATTTCCCAAATGAGCAGTACTAATATAAGCAAGACCAGATGTCATGTAACCCAAGAAAATCACAAATTTAACAACCAAAAACAAAGATAAAAAAAGAAACATACATATTATAGCAAATAAATAAATAAATAACTCACGTACAAATTTAAAAATAGATCAACACACACACACACACACACACACACAATCGTCTAAACTACTCAAACCAAAACACCACAACAGCTGCGTACTTAGTTCAGGTAGGTGATACGAAGTCCCAGCTTGAAGTGCATCCAAGGCAATGAAGGATAAATTGCCAGCGAAACGAGTAAAAAGATTGGAAGTCAAGAATACAGCAAATGCGCACGGGTCACAAGCTTCGAAATGACTCGTTTCTCCCAAGGGGTACAACTCCAACCAGAAACTAATAATGAAATGAACTGTTCTAGCTATTAGACTGTGTTTTATAACGTCTACACCTACCCTAACCATAAACGTAGCCCTTACTATAATAATAAAAAAAAAAAAAAGTATTATTGTTGTACAGTGTGATATGGCCGAATCAACACTGCAAATGAGTGATTAAGTGATGTGGCTACTACCATGAGTACACAAAGCCATGTGCGATGAATGTCTACTAGAGGCCAGCAACTCATGGATTCGCGGATTTGATGGAACAAGAAGAGTCAGTCGCTCCTGTCTTGTGGTGAGTGAGAAAATGTAACGTTAAACAACAACCGCAACAAAAATAATTTTGAATAACACCGTTTATGGGATAATGAGCACCGCTACTGGTGGCACTTTCTATCATTTAAAATGCCGTAAATAACGCTGTTTGACAATTTTGAAATAAAGAAACTAGTTAAATGCAAAATAAAAAATAATAATTTAAGTTGCACCGTTTAAGGGATAATGAGTGCCGCAACTGACAGCGCTCTCTGTCGTACAACACCGTTTAGGGCAGAACTGGGCAAGCTCTATCCTGGAGGGCCGGTGTCCCTGCAGAGTTTAACTCCAACCCTGATAAAACTCACCAGTTTTTTTGCTTTCTAGTAAACCTGAAGACACTGATTAGCTTGTTCATGTGAGTTTTATCAGGGTTGGAGCTAAACTCTGCAGGGACAAAGGCCCTCCAGGACCGAGTTTGCCCAGGTCTGGTTTAGGGGATAATGTGTGCAGCAACTGACGGTGCTTTCTGACGTTTAAAATGCTGTAAATAACGCTGTTTGTCAATTTTAAAATAAAAAATCTAATCATAAGGAAAATAAACAAATTTATTTTTTTTTTTTTTTTGATGGATTTGCGTCTGTAGTCAGTTTCTCATTAAATTGCTGTCTTGGATAGTGGTGGTGGATAACATTGGGTGGTGAGTGCTGTCCCATCACACCATATCTCTGGGAATGAGCCAAGGCATCAGGTGGTGTGACGGTCTCACTCGCCCAAGGTTCACCTGAAGCACTCTTACCATAGCGAGGCGCTGCTCTAAATTCTCGCACTGTCAGTGAGAGATCAATAGTGAGGCATTGCTCGGTGGGTGACGGATGGTGTCAAAGACAGCTTCTTGTGACATTGTTGACTACAAAAATAGCACTGGCTTAAGACGGCTTGCAGTGCCCTATAAGTGTAAGGGCCCACCCCACAAACATGCAACTTTTCACTTTACAAGATGTTAAATGATAGAGTGGAGTCGTGTAAATTACTTACGGATTATTTTTATGTTTTTATTGAACTCTCAATCTGGCGGCACCCATTCACTGCAAAGGATCCATTGGAGGGCAAGTGATATAATCCTAAATTTCTACAAATCTGTTGTGTTCAAGAGACAAGCTCATCTACAATCTGGACAGCTTGCAAGGTCAGTAAATTTTCATTTTTTTATATCAATCGGCTATAATCACATTCAAATACACAGGCCAGATTTGGAGCTGCTGTCATTCATGAAGTCCTACACGTCGGCCGGATGTTTACTGAATGGCTAATTCAATTAACAAGAAGGATGTAGAGAATCTTGGCCCACTTTTACACATTTTACCACCCATTCCACAGAATACTGTAGATTTTAAATAGGCATGCTTTATATATGATGCAAGATCACTAACTAATTTTGCAAATAGTTGCATAAATTTGGATCAGAAATATCTGTAGTGGAAAAGGATTGTGGGCTCCAAAAGCTTTGAAATATTTCAAAAATTCCCTGGAAATAGTACTTTTAGACACATTTAGACTTATGAGATCTACACAACCAATCAAAAGTTTTTGAACAGTAAGATTTTTAATGTTTTTTAAAAAGTCTCTTCTGCTTACAAAGCCTGCATTTATTTTATTTAAATTACAGCAAAACTTTTTTTGAAAATATTTTGAAATATTTTTAATATTTGAAATAATTGTTTTCGATTAGTACATTTTAAAAATCTGATTATTTCTTTGATCAAAGCAAAATTTTCAGCATTACTCCAGTCTTCAGTGTCACATTGTCACGAATCTGGTCGGTGTCCCATTGTCCGCTCACCACCGAATGTCACTCTCACCTCACCTACACACTCTGACTGTTGCACCACACTCTGGACTGCATCTCCCATCCTCCACCGCACTGATTGTCAGCCCCCGTGACCAATCAGGCGTTCTATAAAAGCCCCGGTCCTTCCCAGTGCACTTCACGGATTGTTGATAGTGTTTCTCCTATTGTTTAGCGTTCTTTGTTCTTTGTGTTTTGATCCCCTCGCCTGGCTCCCCGTTTTTCGACTGTTCGCCGCCTGCCCTCGGATTATCGCTCATTATTAAGGACTGTTCTCTCGTCTCGCCTCTGACACTCTTGTTACTGTTGTTAGACCCTGCCTGTACGACCATGTCTTTGTCTCGTTTGATGAATAAAAGCTCGCAAATGGATCCGCTCGCCTCTCGTCATTCACTCCTGGTTACACACATGATCCTTTAGAAATCATTCTAATATGCTGGTTTTCTGTTCAAGAAACATTTATTATTATTATTATCAATGTTTAAAACAGTTGAGTACATTTTTTCCAGGATACTTTGATGAATAGAAAGATCCAACGATCAGCATTTATCTGAAATAAAAAGCTTTTGTAACCTTATACACTATACCATTCAAAAGCTTGTAGTCAGTATTTTTTTAGGGGAAGAAATAATGGGAATTAATTATTTTATTTAGCAAGGATGCTTTAAATTAATCAAAAGTGATGATAAAGACATTTGTAATGTTACAAAAGATTTCTATTTCAGATAAATGTTGTTCTTCTGAACTTTCTATTCAAAGCAACCTGAAAAAAATATACTCAGCTGTTTTTAACATAATAATAATGATAATAATAATAAATGTTTTTGAGCAGCAAATCAGAATATTACAATGCTTTCTGAAGGATCATGTGACTGGAGTAATGATGCTAAAACTGTAGCTTTGAAATCACAAGAATGAATTACATTTTAAAATACATTACAATAGAATACAGTTATTTTAAATATTTTCACTATTTCAGAATTTTACTGTTTTTGCTGTACTTTGGATCAAATAAATGCAGGCTTGGTGAACAGAAGACACTTCTGTAAAAAAACATTTCAAAATCTTACGGTTCAAAAACTTGTGACTAGTAGAGTACAGCTTTATATATATTGCGATTTTATTTTATTAGGATTCCCCTTTTTTTTTCTCCTACTTAGGTTTTTTTATATTTATATCTAAAGGCTAAATGCTGCTTTAACATGTTTTGTAGAGTGCTGAAGAATATGGCCTGATATGGATCACCTCAGATTTAATATCTGTGGCGACTGTCATTGGCATCTTCATTTTTCAGAAGTGAGTGCATCTCTTTTATGTCCTTCAAACTGTTTCTTAATGCTTTTTAATACTGGAAGCTATTTTGCTGTGTCAGTAGTGGCTTTAATCTTCAATATGACTATTTCTGTGCTCGCACACATTTGCACGAAAGCAGTCCTTGGCATTAATGTTAGGTTGTTTTGTAGTTAGCACGCTTGCTATATCTCTGCTGGGCCACTGGGCGCTTTTCAACTGATGGCTCTGCGCTTTTCCTCTTGGCAATCTCTACTTTCCATTTTCTCTCTGTCCTCTGCTCTTTGCATGCGCCTGTCCTCCGCTGCTCGCTGAAATTGCTCAGATATCACCTGATCAGGTGATGAGGATGAGTATTTTAGGGTCTTGATTTGTTCTGTTTCTTACGTCTGTTTGTATTTTTCGTTCCAGTAATTCTCATTCTTAGTGCTTTTACTTTAGTGTTGCTCTTTAATCCTTTTAAGTGTTCTCAGTCACTTTATCTCATCAAATATTTCAAGATCCAATACTTAATGAGCAGAAATTTGTGGCACTTTCAAAGCCTCAAAAGTGTGTTTTGTTGACCGTGTGTTGTCATGTTTTTTCCTCAGGTGGAAGATTAGTGGTATGTGCAGCTACAACCCTGAGCAGATCATGCTAAGCCCTGTAGTACGTCGGCCGAGTCGTGACGTCAACCTCATGAAGGAGAAACTGATCTTCTCAGGTGAGACTCATGAGCACACAGTGGTGTGGAGATTAAGCCTGGTTAATACAGCCACGGAACAAATTAATTATCTGTGACCTCTCCAAATGGATGTTGCACATCGCCACCTGGTGGCAGTCATAATGCACCTTCAATATCTGTATTCATACCTGCATATGGTAACACTTTACAATGAGGTTAAACATTAGTTAATACATCAGGTAACAAGAACAATTTTTTTGTGAAGTGTTTAATTTTTTTTTAAAGTCTCTTTTGCTCACCAAGCCTGCATTTATTTGATCTGAGGTACAGCAAAGATAGTACAATTTTGAAATATTTTTATTTTTTATATACTATATATATATATATATATATATATATATATATATATATATATAGATAGATATAGATATATGATAGATATATATATATATATATATATATATATATATATATATATATATAGTTTTGTTGTCTATACAACAAAACCATGATTTCCAGCGCAAGAATCTTGACCACATTCATGTTTGTTCTCATCATTTCCGTCAGGTAGGTGAAATATTAGTCTAATATCTTAATTAATACTGCTTGTATGCATCTTTACCACCTGTTAACTTTAGTTATTTTTATTTATTTATTTATTTATTTTTAACATTGCGCCCTTTCCTGCTTACGATAAGTCCTTCTCTATATGATTTAGCAGATTTCACACGTCGTTTCCGTGGTTTAGACAGCATAAAATAGTAGAACAATGTATTGAGCAGTACACCCTGTACGGTTAACTGACCCGATATGACGGGTAACTGAAACGGTTATTTTAGTAAAGCTGATGATGGAGTGGAAGTTGTGGAAACACAGTGGACAAGCATTGTGGTTTAAAAACCAATGTAACTAGTCAGGGACAGCAAGGAAGAATTAATATTAGCAAATGCGCGCGTTATGACGGTTTCACCATGATACGTGCAGCGCGCACCTGCTTGAACAGCGCGGCCCTTACAGCTTTTTTTCGAGCCCGTCTTTTTCCCCCTCTTCTCACAAAATAGCTTATACTACTGTTTCAGCTATTAAATTGGTTCAGTTTTTATGTAATGGCAACGTGATTAAATGTTCGGAACTATAAATGGTCTTATTTTATATATATAAAAAAAAACGTTAACGGTGCTTTAAATTATAAATTAAAGAAAATAAAGAAAACAAACATGATGTCGTCTCAACAAGCGCTTCACAAAAATGAATAGAAACTCAGCGAATACATACCTCACAGATATGGTAAATATATAAAATATTCTTAAAAACACATATACTTAATATTTAAAGGTTCTTTTTTATTTTTTTTGTATTTCATGTATTATACTTTAAATAAAACTTTTGCAGTGAGTTAGTAAAAGCTGTTTTAATGCATGTTTTAGCCTAAGTTCTTGTGACCATCAGGCGTCACAAGCGTGTGGTGTTTCGAGCGCTTCAAAACATTGAATCATTTTGCGCAGCAACTAGTTCATGGACCTTTATCGAACCGGAATTGAACACCGGAAGCGCTTCTCTTAGCAGTGTATCGATTCTTCCGGTTATGTATATATTATTCAATATGCTGTAATCACTACTTGATAAAAGCCTGTTAAAGAAGGTGGAGCCCCAAAGCCACATCTACTGGTAATTGTGTAAACACCACAGACCAATGGTAGAACAAAGCAAGCTGTTTCAAACTCCCCAAAACAAACTCCAACAAAAGAACTTTGTTTTGATCTAATGTGGTTTTAGTTTAAAATGATATCATACCAGTTAGTTCTCTGATGTCGCTTGAAGTATATTAGGGCCTTAACAATTCTCAAATGAGTTAATTTATTGTTAATTCATAGGTTTTTACAGACAGATTTTGTGTACATAATATCTTACCAGGTCAGGCTGCAGCATTTTGTCTGTTTAAAAATAAAAAGAAAAAAGAAAAAGTTACTTTGGTCAAATAGAATAAAAACAAAACATACTTGAACATATTTTTAAAGATCGGGGGAAAACATCACATAAGATTAAAGAACTGTGGATATGAAAGTGATAAAACAAGACCTCTTGACTTTCTCTCTGAAAAGCAACATTTATACACATTTTGTGTTATTAACACATTTTAAACATTTTATATTGTGCACTGAGTCCTGGTTGTAAAATTTTAATGTGAAACAAGAGATGGGTTTAGACTGATGATTAGCATAAAACTAACTGATAAAACTAATAACCAATGAAAAAACAAATGTTGTAGATCACACTGAACTAAATTTATATTTAAGTCTACAAAATCCACTTTAACAGTAAACGTGTTTTTGATAAAATCATGTAAATATACAGGTTAGAAGAAAAATCACCCATAAATTTTACAACAAAATGATAACTAATAACACATTAATCATGTGCTTTACATTTTAAACATGACTCGCCATGTACAATAACACTGAAGCTGTTTTCACTGTCGATGTTGTTGCTGCTTATCAGTAGTTTATAAACTCCAGAGTGTTTGTTTGTGATGTCCATGATGGTCATAGATCCAGTCTAATGATCCAGCTTCAGTCTTCCACTGAATCTTTCAGTACCTTCATTACACTGAACATCTGTACAGATCTTGCTGAGATCTCCAGTGATTTGAGTGATGTGAATGTCATTGAAATACCATATAATTTTGTCTTGTTGGTTTGTTTTAACACCGGTGTGTAGAGTGACTGAATCTCCCTCCATCAATAACACTCTGTCTATATCAACACCAGATGCACCTAAAGAAGAAATTATTCAAAATTTTTAATCAATTCACAATTTCTTCCAAATGAATGCAAAACAGCTCTCGAGGGAATTGAATGTGCTCATCATGATGCATTCGCAAAAGGACGGAGGTGAGTCCTCAACTGTTTAACCGAATTTGCATGAGTGCGTTTGCCAAAAAAAAAAAAAAAAAAAAAAAACAGCATTAACAACGCATTCGCGGTGACGGCGGCTCCATTCTCGCCTGGTTCCCGGGGGAATCTAGCGCGTGGGCGGAGCGTGTTTAACTCCCGTGGGAGCTGAATATATGCTGCACGTTGCGGTTGCGGTGTTAATTTTGTGCCAAAATCGGGTTTATGGACACCTCCTGAGCATAGCCATCTGAGGGTGGTTATAGTTCAGCCATGTTTATGGTAAGATGGACTTACTTTAGAGGCTATCTATGGAAGCATAGCTATCTGAGGGTAGCTATGTGCTTACTAAGACCCTTCTTTGGGTTCTTAATAGCATCTTCCTGGAGCACTGCTAAGATGGTGTTGTCTTTCTGCAGGGTTAAGTTCTATTATGTTAGCCTAACAGCCTAACAGCCTAACTGATGCTTCTTACTCAGTCTTCAGACTAGTCCTGGCCCGTCAGGGTCTGAGGATCGGAGATAGGCTCAGAAGGCTAGTATTGCGGCCCGTGCCCCTCTTCCACCTGCGGGTGGTTTCAGGAGATGGCATGGGCCAAGGGGAGGTCGTCAAGATCTGGGAGAAGTGGTCCAGGTGAGGCGTTCCCAACACTCTCGTCCGGACCAGAGTAAAAAATATATAATAACATCTACTCACCTTCCTCTCGGGGTGGTAACATCGGCCCTCACCTCCCCTCTTTAATTCCCCTGCTGCGCTAATAACTGCAGTCTCTTACTGCTGATCTTCATGATGTGTTGGGTGTTGTTCTATTTCTATAGAGCAGCCTTACCGATGGTCTGGACTTTATCTAAGTCCCTGTGTAACCATTTCGATGCACCATGATTGAGGACCATGCTGGGTGAGTATGATCCTTTATTATGTGTCTAACCACATGATGTGCTGGGTTTTGTTCTATTTTATATAAAGCAGCCTTACTAATGGTCCGGACTCTATCTAAGTCCCTGTGTAAACTGTTCCGATGGACCATGGTGGGTGAGTTCGATCCTCGATTCCTTTCATTATATTTATATTTGGTGTATTTATATTTTGCTTGTGTTCCAGTATGTGTGTTTGGGCTGCTGTGTTCCTCCTATGTTTCAGGGTAGGACACCCCCCCATGCATGGGACCCCTGGATGCTGCTGATATCTCCTTCCTTCGTCAGGCTTGGAGGATTTGACTTCTGTTGCTGCAGATGCATCACTAGATACTACAAGGTAGTTCTTGAACCCCGGTCCTCGCTACATTAATGAAACCCCCAGGGCTTGTTGATCGCCATTCAGGTAATCTTTTCTGGTTCTTCTTATCTCTACTCACCTCTATTTCCTCCAGGACTTTTCTGTCCTTCTTGTAGGTTAGCTCTCGGAAGTCTGTTCACGAGATGCCCCTGACGTCTATGGCTGAGTACATCACACTCTTCTCATGCCTCGCCCTGAGGGGCTTTCTGTTGCTGAGCTATCCACCCATTCCTCATGCTTTAGGTGTTTCTGCGGAAACCCCTTTCTCGGTGCTGACTCTGAGGAGTGGCAACCTGTTTTAAAGCATGTTTAGGCCTCTGTTCACGAGGGTTAGCTGAACAGGGCCCACGCTCTCTTTTGAGAAGGAGAGCACGGATTACTTGGGTGAATATAGCCAGAATCCCTTTGGCGGAAGGTAATGATCTCCCTTTCTAGCCATTTCTGTCACCCTGGATAGGCTCCCCTCCTTGGAGGGCTAGGCTTTGGTGCTCACCCCAGCTACGAGCTAAGGGGTCTAGAGCATGGATTGCTTGGGCGAATACAGCTAAAGCCCCTCCTGGCGGAAGGTGAGGATGTCCCTTGCTGTCGCCCTGGGTAGGCTCCCCTCTATGGAGGGCTAGCCTTTAGTGCTCGCCTCAGCTACGGGCTGAAGGTTCTAGAGCACATATTACTTGGGTGAATACAGCTAAAACCCATTTTGTTAGGAGGTGATGATGTCCCTTTCCAGCCATTGTGGTCACCCTGGTAGGCTCCCCTCTATGGAGGGCTAGCCTTGGTGCTCGCCTCAGCTACGGCTGAAGGTTCCAGAGCGCTCTATCTGTTATGGGGTAATTTCAACCCATTTTTCTAAGAATGACTCGACTCCCCCTCGATGCTGGATCTCATTCTATACCCCTTTTCTGGATACTCATCTCAGGATAAGGTAGTGCTCACCTCTTAGGGACGAGGTGTTCTAGAGCACACTGTTCTTCGGTAGAGTGAGAAGATTCTCCCCCTCTGAGGGGGGTCAGGTATCTTCCCCGAGACTGCTGATGCTCCATGACAACCTCATCGGATAATCTTCCGCTTGCTGCCACCCGATGTGTTTTTCCTCCCATCACATTTCAAGTGTATGGAAGATGACCACCCTATCTGGGTATTTGAGGCCTTTGCCTCCTGGAGCCTCATAAAATCAGCAATCTTGGTCCTTAGACCTCTTCTCTACCCTTGTGATGTCTCACTGACATGAGATGAGTAGGCTGTGCTTCCCCGCTATGCAGGGTCATTTAAGCAGGACGTCTTTGGGCAGAGCGGGTAGGTCCTTTTCTCTATAGTAGGTTAAGTACCTACCCTATAACTGCTGTGCGTCCCATCGTTGCCGCATTGGATGAGTCGGCCGCTTGCTGCCGCCCAACGTGTCTCTGCTTCTGTCACATTGGCATGTACGGAAGCTGTATATAGGTATCCAAGGCTGTCTGGCTCACAATTTCGGCGGCACACTAAACCTCGTTTCGGCCTTTATATCCCTTCTGTTAGGAGATGAGCATGGCGGTGCCTCCCTCTTTAGGGTCGTCTGAATGCACCGTTCCTAGTAGAACGCACAGGGTTCCTCCCCTCTGTGGGTGAGGTGTCTACCCTGTGGCTGCTAAATGCTTGCCTTGGTTACTAGATTGAGCTTTTATCTCATCGGATGAATCGGCCGCTTGCTGCCGCCCGATGTGTTTTGCCTTTCGCCACTTGTGTGTGCGGAAGTTGCTCTGATTCATTAGGGCCTTCTAGAAGCCCTGTAGACAGTAGTTTTTCCTGCCCCAGTGATGTCTCCTGACATTGCATGAGCTTGACAAATGCTCCCCTCACTGAGGGTCTTTTGTGAGCATGTCACTCTCATTTGGAGCTCATAAGTTCCTCTCCATGCCGAGAGAAGGACCTCCGCTCCCTATGGCTCTGGTTTTCCCGGTGGTAGCTCCTTTTGGGATGAAGTAAATCAGCATTCTTTGCTCCTCTCTAGGTTGAGAGTCTTCTGTGAGCATGCTATACCCTGTTGAGCAACCAGATTTCTCTTCTCTGAGAGTATATCTCCTCTGCTCCGGGGCATCCCATTCAGGTCGCTCATACTGATCATTATAGTGCTCCCCTTTTCTGCAGAAGGGTTGCTTTGAGCACGATTCGGCTCCCTGAGTGCAGAGACCCTCCCTTTCTTGGGATTTGTGTTCTCTGCTTCCCAGAGCCTCCTCTTGAATGGTATTCAGTGTCCAGGCTCGCCGGACACATTCTAAAATCCACGTAAGAACGCACACTAGCTTCCTGTGTTCTTTCTCAAATCCTGTATGGTGGGGATCACGCGCTCAGCTTCGTACCCTTTCTGGAGTTGTTCAGCCCCAGAATCTTGGGCTACACTCGACCTATGTATCACTTAAAAACGATACTTCTGAATGGGGTGCTCATGACCTATGCTGCCTTCCCTTCGAGCAGGGTTACACAAGCAATAGGTAAACCCCCTGGTGACAGGCCTAGACTACCTTCCTAGACTGCAGGCTATATCCCTTAAAGGAATCTCTTTCTGATTCCAAGTCTGAGCTCTGCCCTCAGCCAGGTGTTGTTAGCCTGGACCTTACAGGTAAGTCCTTGAGTATGCAGATCAGGCCTCTGGCCGAAGGGATTAAGTCACTGACAGCCACCTGGACGTCCTTTGGGGCAGCTCCCCCTACTTAGGTGGAGCTGGTACTTAGTGCTCGCCTTTTGTGTCTGGCTTGCACTCCCCTCAGCATGGCAGCGTGGGAATAACCATAGCGTTCCTCGAAAGGGAACATCTCAGGTTACGTTGTAACCCTGGTTCCCTGAGAAGGGAACGAGACACTGCGTCCTCTAGACTTCTGGCCATGCTTCGGACACAAGCTTCAGACAAAGAAGTGGATGTTGTGTTCAACTGGTGCCCTTTTATGCAATACGGTCACACTGGTATGACGCGCCAGCATCGACGCATCGCGCCGGCAATGACGTCATAGGCTGTCGCCGGCCAGTACCATGTAGTTTTTACATATATATATAGCTTCAGACACGGGTCACGTAGGAGACGTTCCACATAGCAACCTCTAGAGGATGCAGTGTCTCGTTCCCTTCTCAGGGAACCAGGGTTACATCGTAACCTGAGACGTTATAACCACATATTTAATCGCCAAAGTACAGGAATAGAGATAAAATCCTATGTCTTACTATGGTCGAGTAAACGCCAGAACAATAAGGGCAAAATAAAGAAAAGCTTCATTTTCATTAGGCTTGTTAAAAAATAAATACAGATTTTGATACATAATAGTGCTATGTTCTTTCTTCTCAGTAAACCCTATGCCATTGTTTCTTCTTCTTCGTATTATTGTTTTATGGTGCCTGGCATTCAGCGTGCATTACTACTACATTACTACATTCGCGAATGAAAACGAAAATGTAATTTGGAAGGTTCCTTACGAACTGCAGCACGATGACGTAAAGACGTGTCGTCAGAGGTGTTTGATGGTGTTAATACATAATAATTGGTTTCAACTAAAAAAAAAAAAAAGTTCTCAACGTATTCCCCTTTTTGGTGGCTGTTATTTCTTAAATGAATAAACATCTAGTAGGCTGTAATTTGGCGTTTTATTATTTTTGGTTATAGACATTAATTATCTGTATGAATTCAAACAGACACACACAAGGAGAGACTGAGACCACTGCACAACATGATTACTTGGCCAGTTATATTGTCTGTTTAAGTTATATTCGCTATAACATTTATTGTGTAGTTGAGGACTTGATTTTGGCTTTCACTTTTATGCCGGTTTTTCAGGGAGACAGAGCTTACCAAGAGAGAACGACGAGCATCCCTTGTGCTACAATGCTAGTTAAAGTTTATTGTTTCAGTGTATAAGATGCAATTAGCTTTCATATTTCTTAATTCACGCAGTCACGAATAGCACTACCCTACTTTTATACCCGATAGAGTGTGCTATATGCTTCCCAGAGAGCTACAAAAAAGACTTCTTACCAAATCATTGCGCTGCCACCTATTTCCTGTTAAATGTTAAATGTCAAACTCAGTTAAACAAGGAAAAGATGAAAATGTCATATTAACGTCTTATAATATCAGTTGTACACAGAATGCTTGCCATATGCTATAGTGACAGTAAATCACACACAGTCACCAGCAGAACAACAAAAATAGCAACACATATTTCTGCTATAGGAGCTGAAGACAGACCTGAATCTGTAGTAATTAAGAAAGCCGGTTATTATTAAACATTATCTTCTGATAATGGGTTTACCCAGATTTTTGACTGTAGAGGAAGTAACGGTACATCTGTCTAATTGCAAATTGTAATTCAAGAGATTCTGTTTTGGTCCAATAAGTTAAATCTCTGTCTTATCTGAATTTAATAGCAGAAAAGTATTGGTCATCCAATATTTTACATTTTTAACACAGTCTATTAACCTCGATAATTTAGAAGTTTCATCTGGTCTTGTTGAGATATATAGTTGAGTATCATCAGCATAACGATGGAAACTAATCCCGTATTTTCTAATAATATTACCAGGGGGCAGCATGTATATTGAATATAGCAGAGGACCTAGGACAGATCCTTGTGGCACTCCATAGTTTACTGGTGATAACTGAGATGACTCCCCTTTTAAATAAACAAAGTGGTAGCAATCGGACAGGTAGGATCTAAACCATCTTAAAGCCTGCCCTTGAATGCCTGCATAGTTTTGTAGTCGATCTATGAGTATGTCATGATCTACAGTGTCGAACACAGCACTAAGATCAAGTAAACTAGCAATTTGTTATTATATTTCTGATGTTATCTATTTTATCAGTGAAGAAATTCAAAAAGTCATTACTATTAAACTGTAAGGGAATATTTAGATCGGGTGATGTCTGATTATTTGTTAATCTAGCCACTGTGCTGAATAAGAGCCTTGGATTGTTTTGGTTATTTTCTATGAGTTTGATATGCTCAGCCCTGGCAGCTTTTAGAGCCTGTCTATATCTGGAAATACTGTTTTTCCACGCAATTTTAAAAACTTTCAAGTACCAGAACAACATAAATCCCTTCAAGTACAAACTAAACACGCATGCTCTGAATGTCCACTCTCACCTACAAGATGTTTGTCCACCCAACAGATTAAACCACATTTCTGAAGAACACAGACAACAGCAGCTTTCAGTTTGAATCAGAAGCTGAACCTTAGTAAAAACGCTAGTGTAAGACAGTTTTAACTTTTTTCCACACATTAACATTAAGAACTGAATAAATATACACCGCAATTTAAAAATCACAAAACTTTCATTCAGTTTTACTATGAAATGTAGTTCATTCACAGCTCAAACAATTTTCTTCTACTTCTGGTCATTTAACACAGTCAGGCAACTACTGTACCTTATAAAAACTATGGTAAAAATATAGAATATTTTCACCCATTAAAAACAGTTAAAATACAAGGTCTGGGTGAAATAAAGCATTATACTGTATGCAAATACAGTGTGCAAACTAGGAGGGTCACACTCTGTCAGGGGAGGGGTCACATCAGGTTAAGTGTTTTTAGCACTTAGGTTTTATTAGATCAGACACTGAACCACTGAAGAAAATGTTTCACGTGTTTGTTTTGTTCTGTTTGTGCTGGTTGAGTCTGACTGGTAAGTAATAAAAAAATGTGTTTCTCTTTTTGTTTTAAATGTAAAATCTATTTCAAAAGAATTTTATCTTTTAAAAATTCAGTCATAAATTTCTACAAAAGTCATGTAAAGTCATTAGTCAGTGAATTTTTTTTTTTTTTTTTTTTTTTTACACAAGTGTCTCATTTGCTAAGTATTGAAAATATTCAGCACAATAAAACTTTACACACTGATTTTGCCCCACAACAGAATTTTAAAATAAATCTGTTCATTTTCTGCTGCTGTTGATAAAACAAATGATTAAAAAAAAAAAGAAAAAAAAATCTGTGTCAAAACCTCTTCGTGTTCACCAGGTGTGTTTGGTGCAGAAACAAATGAGATGTCAGTGTCAGTGATGGAGGGAGATTCTGTCACTTTAAAAACTAATGTTACTGAATTACATGAAGATAACATCATTGCATGGAAATTTGGAGCTGAAAAATCTCTCATCGCTAAAATAACTGAGAAACTAAACTTTTCAACATTTGATGGTCTTGATGGGAAATTCAGAGACAGACTGAAGCTGGACAAACAAACTGGATCTCTGACCATCACAAACATCACAACTGAACATGCTGGACTCTATGAACAACAGATAAGGGGAGCGAAACTGTCATTAAAAACATTCAGTGTTTCTGTTTATCGTGAGTAGAGATCATTTGTTCTGCCATAAAACTATAAAAATCTAAAATTGTTGTTTATTTTTTTTTATCTATATTTCTGTTTATTCTCTCATGTTTTCAGCTCTTCTGCCTGTACCTATCATAAAAACAGACTGCTCTTCATCATCATCTTCATCACAGCAGAATTGTTCATTGTTGTGTTCAGTGGTGAATGTGAGTCATGCGTCTCTCTCCTGGTACAAAGGAAACAGTTTATTGTCCAGCATCAGTGTGTCTGATCTCAGCATCAGTCTCTCTCTACCTCTGGAGGTGGAATATCAGGATAAAAACACCTACAGCTGTGTGATCAACAATCCCATCAGCAACCAGACCAGACACCTGAACATCAGCAAACTCTGTCACACATGTTCAGGTATGACAGTAGTGATAATAGCATTTGCACAACAGTTCTTTCTGGTCCTTGAATCTGATTAGCTGCAAGGCTTTTCCAGTGGTGCGATATTCTAGTGATAACAGAACTCCAGCCTTTTCACCATTTATATAACTTATATAACAGTATTTTTTCACAGTACATGTCATGGCGGACACCAGAATCCACTATAATTTTATAAATAATGCTGTTTGAAATTAAAATAAATAATGGTAGTATTTAATAATAGTATTTAGTATTGAGAAGCGGTGTGTTCGTGATGGTAATTTCAGTGAAATTTTCATGAGTGTCAGCAGTAAAGACTTTTATATTGAAAGAGACTGAAACAGGGTTGTAAACAAGGACTTTTTCTTTAAACTTTATTTCAAATCCTAGCTCGCTCTCTCTGGTCCCACACGTCTTAGACCTCAAAAACATAAAATATGAGCCTTTATAGACAGAGTGTTTTTTTTTTTTTTTTTTTTTTTTTGCATAAAGAAAACGCTGTACTTATTCAAACAACAAGATCTTTATATTTACCCTTGTGAGACTTTGTTCAGCTCAGCTGCTGAGGAACTTTGTTTATTCCATCAAGATGGAGGGGGTGGAGTTATGAGGTTTTACTGACAGTTTGAGCGGGTCCAAGATCACAAGCACATTTTAACACCTTTCACTGACTACATATTTGTAAAACAGGCAGACAAACATAAACAATGACCTATAAGCATTGGTTTATTTAAAAAAAAAAAAAAAAAACATTATAATATAATATATTATTTAAAAAAGCAACCAAAAAAGGGCAATTTGGAGTGTAAGGAAAAAAGGGCATGTTGAGCCCTACCTGTGCAGCCATACTACACTGCTACGAGTGTGATATTGCTCATTCCTTGAGCTGATCTCTGTCTATTGTTGTTGCTCAATAACTCAATAACTTGAATGTCTCCCTTTTCCTCTCCTTCACAATCTCCAGACTCAAATTCTCTGACAGTGTTGATCTCTGTTGCTGCTGCTGAATCTCTGTTGATTGTTGTTGGATTTGGGATCTTCTGCATCTGCTGGAAATGTAGAAGAACTAATGAAGAAGGCAAGTGTTACCTACTGATTTTATACAATAGCTGATATTGTAATTTAATGTAATTCTAAATGTAACACCATTGAGTTCCTAAATAATGTTTGTGGTGGTTTTTGCATTGATCTGCCCTGAGCAGCTGTCTGTAATCATGTCACTTGCAAAAAACAATTCTCTTTTACTGTTTTACTCTGTTAGTGGTGGGTGAAAAGTAATAATGTCATGCATAATTATGTTAATGAGTGTTTTTCAAATTGTGGCATTTTAAAAATAACTGAAATAACACATTGTAATGAACAATAGTTGAGTTTTGTCCATTATTCATCCA